>NC_056736.1:393227330-393527330 GCF_019279795.1 Protopterus annectens
CCCCTTTTTGGTTTGCCCCTTTTTTTTGTTTTTGGGGAAGTCTTTTCCATAGCATGGGCAGTCTCTGGGTTATGAAGATATCCCTCCAACATGTTCTGTTGATTGTGGTAATGAGGTTAAGGTAATAAATTCATATTACTGTTCACATATTCAATGACTGTTGGAATAGTATATGATATTAAAAGTAACTGGGACATGCTCCCTGCTGCCACAGATATGTCAACAGTTGTTTAAAGTTCACTCACTTTTACATTTAAGAATAAAAAAAAAGTCTGAAAAGATAGCTGTTATTTGAATGTGTAGTCTTTGAAAGCAGCTCTTTCAGATGATATATCCCTGTGAAATTGCTCAGCATGTAAATATATTACTACTGTATATTTTTTTTGTTCACATAAGTGATAAAAAATATCAGTTTACTTTTCAAGCTGATTGCATGACAGTTAATGGGGTGTATGCACAAACATGTAAAAGAATGTATAGCTGAACACTTATAATGACATTAAGAAGCTGGATCAACTAAACACATTCGTAAGACATGTAATATAAACAGTTGGTACCATAAGTTTCAGCTGTCTGTTCTGCAAGTAGTTAAAACAAGTATTGGGGGAGGTGATGTGATGTAATGAACAGAGAAAACAGAGTATAGCTGGATTTCAAGTCTGAATGCTACTAGTTTGCCAGGGTTAAGTCAATTTTCTAGATTAAAACTTGTATTTAAATCATTAGCATTGAGACCTTGATTATACTTTAATTTCCTGCAGTAAGGAGGTTTATGCTCAGCTGAGAGTGGAATTTTTGAGTAGGAGGATGCTTTTTTAATGGATGTCGGTAGGGATTCCCAGATTCTGAGATCTTATACAGAAAAAAAAAGTGATTAGTACACTGCAGTTTAATTTTAGGGGTCTTGTAATGAGAGTGACGAATGGTCAATGATTCATAGATTAGTACTTGGCTAACTGCCCTTGCAAGCCATGTTAAGCCTAGCTAATTATCCCTTGTGAGACTCAAACCCTGCACCTTGTGTTTGTAAGGCAAACACCTTAACCGTTAGGCCACCCTCCCAACAAGGTTTCTAAGGTTGTATAATGGGGAGTCTTTACTCTGGAAGGTAGTGGAGAGAGAGTGAGTTTGGTTTTGTTGTTGTTTGAACAGCTGTGACCTGAGAAAGGTCTGCCCTTTGTTTGACAAAAAGCTGTTTTGCTTTTTGTAGTGTTTTGCAATGGTGTTCTTTTTTGGTAAGTGTGTGATGAACCTACATAGTTATTGGTGAGTCCCTGAATGAGAGTGTGATTTTGTTTTGAATCATATGCTATTAAAGGAATGGCTGTAGTAAAATGGCTTTTCTTATTGCAATTCTGGATTGTTTTAAGAAGACGTTTTGCGTTGAACCTGCATATTTTATTTGCCATTAGCACAGAGTAAGTGTGGGAGTTGAGAATGATACAGAGGTGCTTTGTTGATGTATGTATGGGAGAAAGGACTGGGGCAAGAGTGGACCTTTGTGGAACACCTTTCTTCATTTTGGCAAGTGGAGAGAGAGGGACAGGAAAGAATTTTAACACAGAGTTGTCGATTAGACCGATAGCTTTGGAACCAAAGTAGGGCGCCCGGGTGAATGAGAATATCAAGCAGATGGGTGTAGAATTAGATTCTGATTGACGAGATGGAATGCCTTTATCAGTTTAACAAAAATGGCACTTGTGAGCTACACTTTGTCCATCCCTAGTGGGATATCATCATTTAGGATCCATAAGGCTGTTGAAGTGCTCTGGCCAGGCCAAAATCCATGTTGCTTGTTAAAGAAGTAGTTATAGTTTGATATATTTTTTATTAAGTATGAATATTTTTTGAGGATTTTTGCCATGGTAGGAAGAATAAATATTGGATGGTAGTGTGAGAACTTGGTCGGTTTGGGCTGTTTTCAGACCGGGTTTGTTAAAGCAAGTCATGTTATGTTTGGCATGGTGTTTTGTTTTAGGCATAAATTGATATATGCTGGTGTGGTGCTCTGATGTAATGCCTCCAGTACATGAATCAGGGGAGTATGCCATTGGATCCTGGAGGACTGTCAAATTTTAGATTTTTGAAAATTGGCACTGTCTTTTATCTTAATATGTTTGAAGTCACATTTAAAAAATAAAAGTTCAGTTGTTTAAATAACCTGCATGATGGCAGGCTGTTTAATTCTACATGAAAAAGTGTCATGTGCATGAAAGTGTGTCTTGTGTTGTGATATTAATAAAGCTTCCTTTGCATGGTTGTTGGCTCATTTTTTTTCTTCAAGTTTGTGGTATTTAAAGAATGGGAAGAGGCCAAAAATGCATTTGGACTGCAGGCTAGAGGCTACCTTCCCTGTCAAGGATTGATATCAGGGTATAGGCAAAGAGAAAGGAAGAGGGGAATCCTAAGTGAAAGGCCAGCACTGGTAGAGTTTTTAGTAGAACCTAGAACAGAAGCTGCTGTTAAAAAGGGATAATTAGTAGGGCATGTAAAATATTACATGCAAAGTATAGGAATCAGAGGAGGTTAGAAAGGATTGGGTAAACAATTCACAAAGAAACAATGGGACGATATATATATAGCTCCCAAATACTCGCAAATATGCAACAATGTTTAGAAGATTTAGGATCTTTGCTTGGAAGTGTTTGCCTAAGTATTTTATACCCCAAGCAGAATCCAAATAATTTTTCTTCAGGTAGATTGCAAATGTTGGAGGTATGATGGGGAAGAAAGAGGCGATTGGGAACATGTTTTGGAGAGTGTAATGGGTTAGCAGACTTTAAAAATTCTGTGTAGACTACTCTGTCAGATGTACTGGGTGAGCAAATTGGTGTAACTAAGGAAATTATTTTTTTAGCTGTAATACAGAATCTGAATTGCCTAGACATAGTAAAGCCTTGCTGAGTTTAATTATGCTAGCTTCTAAAAAAGCAATTACTAGAAAATGGAAATCAAAGTCTAAACCATCCTTCGTAGAAATAGTGCAGAGATAAAAAAACTTGTAAGTAGGATCTTTAGAAAAGGGTAGGAGTGAATTATGTAGAAATAAATGGGAATTGTGGGAATAATATATGCAGAATAATATTTTGGAGGGGGAATAAGGTTTAAGGGAAGGCAGGAATTGAGTGACTTATGTCCTGTTTGACTGACAATGACTGTATAAAATATAAGTGATGTATAATGTTTGCAAGTGACTATATTTCAACATGGTTTGCTTTCATTTGTGAAAATGTACTGTATAATTCTCTACGTGATAAGTGATAATTCGATAAAGATGGTTCGTGTTATAAAAAAAAAAAGGTTGTGGTATTTAGGAGTTGGGCCTTTATCTTTCATAGCCATATCAGAGTTGTTTCATATGAATGGCTAAGGAATATGGTTTGATCTTACAAATATTAAGAAATAGTATGGTTTTGTTCCTGGTATAAACCTGACAGGTTTTCATAATATACCATAATATCTGCGCTATTAATTTTTCTCAGTATTGCCTGTTTGGAATATCCAAAGTAGTTGAATTTATATTCTGGGAGCTGATGGTCCTTGAACCTGGTTTAGTATGTCAGCAGTGTTTGTCGCTGTCATCTACAGGAAGATGCTCATTAATTTTTGACAAAGGGCCTGGTTTGTTGGCACAGAGACCCTGACTATGATCCAAGTGACCAGTGTTCAGTTAGCAGCCCCCAGCCCTGGACAAGGCAGGCAGAGAAGGAGAATAGTGAGTTGGAATGATCTTTGTGCCTTCCTGGGGGGTGGGGTGGGGGGGGGGTGCTCGGGAACAGCATAGGAAAAGTACAGTTTCTTTGGTAGAGACTGGGGAAGTCAGTTCCTGTGTTTAAGGGGAGTGGGTGAGATAGTTTGCTGGCGGCATCCCTTGTGGAAGTGAGGAATGATTAGAGTGGTCAGCTCGTTGCATATCCCCCTTTTGTTCCTTTGCTTAGAATCTAAGTGGCATTAGGGCTAATCAAAAAATGTTCAAGCCTACCTTGATGGCTACTTGCATGATGACTCCTCTCACCTAGTGATGGGAATGAATTGGATGACAGAGGATCTGGTGTTTGACAGGCAATGGGGGCAAAAGTCAAAAAATAAAAATAAATGTTGCCAAAAGGGGGGCTTTTCTGGGTTGGTGCACTGTCCTTAATTTCTTCTAAGGCCAAAAGTATAGGTTCTGTCTGAAAGCTTTGTAGATGGAGGAGGCTGTATATGTTAATTAATTAACTTGAAAAGAAATGTTGAAGTTGTGTTATCCCTCCGGTAATGGGTAGCTGGTTTGTCTTGTAGCAGTAGACAGTGATGCATTCTATGTTCTGTAAGGACAGTAAATCTGCATATCATTTCTTTACGGAAATTCCTATGTAGTTTAAGTGTAGTATGTGTAAGAAGGCTGTAATATGTATCTGTTTTGACCCTTTCTCATTTTGTCAAAGTGGCATTGCCCGCCAGGCAAAAAAGTGACTGGACTTTTTTG
This sequence comes from Protopterus annectens, assembly GCF_019279795.1. Taxonomy (NCBI): domain Eukaryota; kingdom Metazoa; phylum Chordata; order Ceratodontiformes; family Protopteridae; genus Protopterus; species Protopterus annectens. The sequence goes on from NC_056736.1 coordinate 393,231,799, forward strand.
AAAATTTTGTCAACATGTAAAGTAGGATTGGAGGTATGTTTTATTTATCAAGTTTATTTTATTTTATTTATGTTTGTTTTCTGGCACAGCGCACTGATCACAACATACCACTTTCAAGTGCAAACCTGGAAAATACATTGCAAATGCAAAAGACAAAACAAATACAGAGTAAATAGCAATGAAATAATCAGACCATGCTTTTAAGCTTAGTAAGAGAGACATCTGTGTTAATAAAGCAAATTTGTGACACCGTTATTTTAAAATGTGTGACTATAGAGTCAGAGGTTCTTTCTGTTGTAAAATTTGTAACTGTGTGACATGTACACTAAAGACTGCACTTGTTTTGCTAGGTCTTAGTTGGCAGGGCGAGATTAAGCCTTAGGGGGTCCCAGGGCACTAAAATCATCTGACACTTATATTGGTTACTCAGGTCATATGATCACTGAATGCTCATGTTTTCATGATCTACGTTATACAAATCCAGATTGGGTTGAATCCAGAGTTTGTAGGCCACCTATATCAATGGTCAATACTGAGAAACTAACAGACCTCCTCCGATGCATTTCATAGCTTTTTCTAAATCCTCCTATTTCTGTGGTACATTTTTTTAAAGCTGTCTATCTCTCTATGCAGCTTTCTGTGCGTCTCTCTCTCTCACACACACAGACGTTCCTTGTACATAATTTTAGTTTAAGATCTAAAATATTTAAGTTGCTCATCCTTACACTGCTTCTAATTTAAATCTGTTTTTCGAGAAAGGGGTCCCAAAACCAGAAGAAAATTGAAGTAGTGTTTGAGCATTGTTACCTTAATGTTTTTGCTGATAATAGCTTTATGAAGCACATCCAGGTACCATGTACACAATTTTTTCGGTGGCTAAGCTTCAGTATATACAAATTAATATGGATGGAGAAGCCCTACTGATCTGAAGTAGTTAACTTCATTTGATCAGCAACCTTCGGATCCGAGCCGGCAGCTTTCCTAGCCAAAGATCCGAACTCCAAGCTCCTCCCCATTACCCATAATGCCCTGCCATCCCCCTTTAACCCTCAGATCTCATTTGCCGCGGCTTCCTTAAGCATCTCAGAACGAGCTCCTAGCGTGGGTGTTGTGAGTTAAAACTTTTTACACCTTTTTTCTGCCAAAAAAATTCTAAAACTTTGTGTGTGTGATTCCCTTCTCTCTTAGTATTTTTGGGTAGTTTAAAGCTTTTTAGTTTAGTTGAAGTTAGTTTCCCTCCCCCTGTCTGTGTGTGTGAAGGCGTGTGCATGTGGGCCTGTTCTTTTCCCTCTTTATAAAATGTCTGAAGGCCCAAAAGCTGTATTTTCTAAATGCTCCGAGTGTGGCCATAAGCTGTCCCCAGCGGATGGCCACACTCGGTGCGTTATCTGCCTGGGTGTTAGTGCAGTCTGAAGAAAGGTGATTATCTGTGCAGCCTTTAATCCCAGGGCTTTGAGGGATAGGAGGACGAAGTTAATCCTTGAGGGCCTTTTACCCCCTGATTCCACTTCGTCTTCCTCCTCCTCCTCTGTGGCGCCAGCCGCGGCCGCTGCTGCTCCACCTACTGCCTTCGATAACCTGACTGGGACTCAAACTCCCTCTTTGGTCCAGGAGGAAAGGGATGGCAGAAAGAGAGATAGGAAGGACAAGGAACGGGAGAAAGATAGGCACCGTAGCCACAAGAGGCGGTCCGAGTTAGCTCCATCAGCCCCGCCGTCTAAGCAGCTTGCCTCTCCCCTTAAGGTCTCCGGGTCTTCTCCCTCTCGGCTCCATTCTCTGCGGTTTTCCCCGGAGCCAGAGGAGGAGACCCGGTCACCTTCGAAGTCGTCTAGGCGGCCTTCCCGGCCGGCCTCGGCGGCCTCGTCCAGATCAACCAGGAGTCTATCCGACACAGACATGGACCGGATGATGCGTCGATTTCTCCAGGCCCAGCTGCAGATGGGACTGCTCTTGCCCCCCCCCCCCTCTGGGGGGCAGCTCGACCCCCTTTTTCGCCCCCATTGCTCCTTCTCCGACCTGTTATCGGGGTTCGGAGCAATCGGATCCGACTAGCTTCGGCGCCGACTGTGCCCTCGAGTCTGTCAGATCCATTTTTGGATCCGAGCTCTCGGGGCCGTGAGTTGAGCGTCGGATCCGGAGGGGTTGGGCGGGCCTTCGGCTCCCTTGAGGTCGGAGAGCACTACTCTTTCGGATCCGATCGGATCATCTCCGGCTCTGATCCGCACACTGGATCCGAGGGGACTGCTTTCGGATCCTAGGGAGAGCAGTTCACCCTTGGCATTCGACGTCGTGGAGAGGGTCCTCTCGAGGGATTCGAGACCTCTGGCTCTTGCTACGGATCCACCCGCTACTCCCTCTCAGATGGGCCTCTTTTCCATCATCCGGCCCCAGGGACAGCCTGCGCCTACGTCCCAGATGGTTCCTGTAGAGGAACAGGACATTGTTGGTGAGCCCTCTTTGGACAGCCCCCCCCCCCCCCCCGAGGAGATCCCTCACAAACGAAAGTGTAAGAGGAGGCACTTGGACTCACCCGAGTCCCTCACAGATGACACGGACTTAGAGGAAGGGGAAGGTTCCCCAGGTCACCCCCCGAAGACGTCTCCTTTGGAGACATCATGGAAATGTTGCGCATTAGAGGGGGGTGGTCTGCCCAAAAACCTTCCTCGGATGAGTCCATGTTTCTGGAGGCATTTGACGCAGACCCATCTACCTCTTGGGTGTCCCCTCCCGCTTGGACCTCATAACTACCAGGGCATGGAAGGAGCCGGACACTGTTGAGCCAATACCCAAGAGACCGGACAGGATCCTCAGCCCTCTCACAGACAGGACAATTTGGAGTAAGGGTGCCCCAGTGGATGCTATGGTGGTGGCAGCTGCCACGAAAAAGGAACTAGCACAGCAGAGTTCCGCGGTACATCCTCCAGACAAGGAGTCTCAGATGATGGACCGTCTCGGAAATCGGGTGTTCGCTTCAGCGACCTTCTCTGTAAGGTCACTGAACTATATGGCATATGTAATTCGGCTCCAGCAGGACTTAATCAAAGAGTACGCTGGTTCACCCCCAGAGTCCATGTTGGCCGAGGACAAACGAACCTCGGCTCGAATGGCCACTCTTAAGTCAATTACTAACACATCTATGCAGCTTCTCTCCCATGCCACGGAGGGAGCGGCTAGAGCCAGCAGAACAGGCTTTGCCTTATGTCGACAGGCCTGACTCCGTCTCTGCGACTTTGCGGAACCCTTCAAGACGTCCTTCGCGAACGCCCTTGTTGACAGTTCTATGCTTTTCGGCAAAACCATCCGCGATACGCTTCTCCAGAGCGAGAAAGATGGGAAGACGTTGTCTGCCATCGGGATCCGCTTCTCTGCTCCTCAGTGGTCCTTCTCCAGGAACCAAAGAGGACAAAAGAAGATGCGGTTCCGGAAAACTCAACAATCCCGTTTCGCTCCGGATCCTTCGTCCTTCAGAGGCAGAGGAGGACAGAGTGGACACCGGCCCAGAGGCAGAGGGGGGCCGAAGAATTTCGGGTCGAGGGAACCCTTTTCCGATCGACCCGGGCAGCAACCCTGAGGGGTTACCCGACTGCTCCTCTCTGGAGGCAGTCGGGGGGGGGGCGCTTCTCGGAGCACCTAGCACATTGGGAGTCCATTACAACAGATCGCTGGGTGCTCCGAATCATATCCAGAAGCTATTCAATTCCATTCCTTACATCTCCTCCCCGGTCGGGGAGCCACCTCGATGTCCCACCCAATCAGAGGGAGGTAGCAGCCTCCGAAATAGGAGAGCTGCTAAGAAAAAGAGCCATCCAGCACGTCCCCCTAGGGCAATCCGGATCAGGCTTTTACTCCAGGTTCTTTTTGGTGCCAAAAAAGACAGGGGACTTACGGCTGATTCTCGACCTGTCCACACTGAACCTGTCAGTCGCCAAGGAAAAGTTCCGGATGGTCACTATTCAATCCATTCTCCCACTTTTACAGGAGAACGACTGGATGTGCTTGATAGACCTCAAGGATGCGTACTACCACTTTTTAATGGACAGGCGATCCAGGAGGTTTCTCCGCTTTCGGCTGGGAGCCAACCATTATCAGTTCAGGGTCCTACCCTTCAGTCTCACCACAGCCCCCAGGGTGTTCACCAAGGTCATGGCAATTGTAGGGGCCCACGTGAGGCTTCAGGGAATACAGGTCTTTCCTTACCTGGACGACTGGCTCCTAACCCCCCCCCACCAAGCATCTACTATGTTCAGGCAGGGACTACTTACATCTAGCCCGCCACCTAGGGATCACAATCAATCACAAGAAATCCTTCCTTCAGCCCACTCAAATCTTGGATTTCATAGGGGCCAGGATAGACACTCTACAATCCAAAGTCTTCCTGATGGTGGACAGACTCCGCAATCTAAAACTTCACATTCTGACTCTTCTACAATCATCAGCCCCTCCAGCGGAATTAGTCCTGAGGGCCCTGGGGTCCATGGCAGCGGCCATCAATCTGTTACCGATTGCACGTCTGAAGATGAGAATCCTTCAATGGACCTTACAGGTCCAGTGGTCCACCCTACGTCACCCCCTGTCTACACCTATCCCCCTCAGCAAGGTTTGCAGGGAATCTCTACTTTGGTGGCTCCATTCCAGAGACCTTCGGGAAGGGCGCCCCTTCTCCATGTCCCCACCCCAAGTCACAGTGACCACGGATGCATCTCTCCTCAGGTGGGAAGCATTGCATGGGCAGATCCGTCCAAGGCATGTGGACTCACACGGAGACCTCTTTGCATATCAGTGTCTTGGAGATGAGGACAGTGCTTCTAGCGTTGCAGGCTCTCCATGCCCTTCTTCCTCCAGGGACTATTGCAATTCAGACAGACAACATGTCAGTAGTCTGGTACATCAAGAAACAGGGGGGAACCAGATCTTACCCACTTTGCCGAGAGGCCATGAGAGTGTGGGAATGGGCGATCTCCACCAACCGCTTTCTCATAGCAACGCACATACCGGGTCGGTCAAACATTCTAGCGGACAGGTTGAGTCGAACTATCCTCTCACCTTACAAGTGGTCTCTGAACCCAGTAGTAGCGGAACAGATCTTCATCAGATGGGGTCAACCTTGCTGCGATCTGTTCTCGTCACCTTTGAACACAAAGTGCAGCGAGTTCTTTGCTCTAATTCTCCCACTAGGGGAAGTCCCCAAAGATGCTCTGGTTCATGCTTGGCCATCCGGTCTTCTTTATGCTTATCCTCCTCTTCCGTTGATGAGCTTTCTGCAAGAATTTTGTCGTCGGTTGGGGAGCAGAGTTATCCTCATAGCCCCATTCTGGCCTCGCCAAACCTGGTTCCCATGCCTACGGTCTCATCTAGTACATCCTCCCTGGATCCTAGATCCCATTCCGGATCTGATTTCTCACCCCTTGGGATTGAAGACCCCCAACCTGGACAACCTCAAGCTCTCGGCTTGGTTGATCCAGTTCCATTAATGGCTAGGACTCCCAATATCTCATCCTCAGTTAAGGCCATCCTGGTGGCTGCTCATAAGCCTTCTACCAGGAAAATCTACAAGAGTAAATGGAAGTGTTTCTCTATCTGAGCGGAGCATAGGAAGTTGGATCCCTTTACTGCTCCTATCCCAGTAGTCCTCGACTTTCTATCCCATATTTTCCATCAAGGGGCTAGTTCTTCTACGGTTAAAGTTCAATTGGCAACTATTTCACACTTCCATGTTGGGAACAGTTTTGGACCCCTAGCTTCCTTTAAGATTTGCAAGACATTCCTAAAAGGAACTTTCCTGTTAAGACCCCCTGTTAAAGATGCAGTTCCTCCATGGGATTTAACCCTAGTCCTTCAGGCTCTGACTGGTCCCCCCTTTGAGCCTGCAGCTTCAATCGACTTAAAGTATGTATCTTGGAAAACTGCCTTCCTGATTGCCATTAGATCAGCTAGAAGGATATCGGAACTTCACGCTCTTTGCAGTAAGCCTCCATACCTCATCTTTCATAAAGACAGGGTTTCCCTCAGGACTAATCCCGCCTTTCTACCTAAAGTGGCTTCAGAAGCCAACATCAACCAGTCCATTAATCTACTTGTCTTCTTTCCTAATTATCAGAACAAAGGAGAGTATAGACTTCATTGTCTAGATGTTCATAGACAGTTGCAATTTTACTTAAACAGAACAGCTGAAATTCGAAAATCAGATCAACTCTTCGTTTCATTTGCTAAGTCCTGTCTGGGTAAGCCAGTGACTAAAGTAACCTTAGCTAGATTTTTTCCCAATGCATCCTTCTCGCATACAGAAGCTCTGGCCGACCTGAGCCCCCGAGGGTTCGAGCTCATTCTACCCTTTCTGTGGCTACTTCTGCTGCTTTCTGGTCGAGGGTGTCTTTGGATGACATTTGTTCAGCAGCTACTTGGGCTTCCTCTCATACCTTTATTACACATTATAAAGTGGATCTAATATCCAGAGGACTCGCATCTTTTGGCACTGCAGTGCTCCAAAATATCCTTTCATGAGGACCTCCCAAGTTGTTGGTAGCTGGGGACTCTGTCCCACAGGTTGCTGATCAAATTAAGTTAACTACTTCAGATAAAGAAGTTATGTACTCACCATAACGTTCCATTTGAGTAGGTAACTTCATTTGTCAGCAACCAACCCTCCCTCCATCCCCCAGACCTTTAGTTTGTTCTTGATGGATCAGGATATGTCACTTTCCGATGACATCAGGTAAAACGTTCAGGTAGTTTTCCTTGTGTTATAGTAATGTTCTATGATACTATGGCAAATTCGATCTGAGGGTTAGAGGGAGATGGCAGGGCATTATGGGTAAGGGGAGGAGCTTGGAGCTCGGATCTTTGGCTAGGAAAGCTGCCGGCTCGGATCCAAATTGGATCTGATACCCACAGGTTGCTCACAAATGAAGTTACCTACTCAGATGGAACGTTATGGTGAGTACATAACTTATTTTTTTGTTACACATAGTAAGTGCACAAACCCCATAAATATTTAATCTATGCTTTCATCTCAGTAACCTATCCTTTTCTGTTTTGTTTTCTAAAATTGAAACCTCATAACCACATTACTTTTTTGTCCTTTTAACTACCTTGAAACTGATTTACTCCTGACAAGTAGCTTGCACCCAATTTAACAAAGGCATCAATTTCTTGTCTTGCCCAAAACAGCTGAATCACCATTCATGTCACAAGTATCGCTTGAGTACTCATTTAATTTTCTAGAGTCAGAAGTAGCACTACTTCTGTAGCTGGAGTGATTCCGTACTGCAGAATTTGTTTGTAAAAATTTTTTTTTGCTTCTGCTATATGTTGAGTGTTTGGTGTACTCAGCCTTCAGAACCACTTTTAGTTCCCCTCCTATACGTGTAGACTATTTTGAGCAACGACAGGAAAAACGTGGCATTAGTGGGACCTACCACCACTGCAGGCTGAAGAGGCTAGTATTGTTATAAGAGTTAGTTCATAAGTATTGTGCATGTCTGTTCAGATGAGAAGATGCTCCTGTTTACACTGACAAACAGCTTACCCATAACTAACAGATCTAATTGAATATGACACTGCATAGGCAAACATAATCAGATTCTGTCATATACAGTAGTTGTGATTGTGAAGTAACAGTTTGTACCGAAAGCAAATGTATAAAGAGCTCTGACTGCATATTGCAAATAGAGTAAGCAGACATGAACATCCTGACTTTATATCTTTTCCCTTCACGTGCCTTGAATAAATAACAGTAGGCAGGTATTATGACACTGTATCTGTTTCGGGCAAAACAGATTTATTTTTAAATATTGCCTGCCACCTGCAATTGCACAAGCATTCATACAACAAGTCCAGCACAAAGCCACAGCTCCCTACTTGCAAGGATCTGTCCTCCAACATGACTGTGCCATTATCAGTAGCCGTTGGTCTTTTTCCTAATTCTCCTGGTTCCAGTCCAGTGCTTACAGTTTGAGATTTACTGTTCCACAAGTTCTTATCCCATAGGAAAGAGCCCCAAAACAGCGACCGATCACTGGCTCAACTTGTGTGCACTGTTGTGGACCCATTACACTGCCTGCTGCTAACTCAGTTAGAGCTGTCAAACCACAGTCCACAGCATTACTTGGAAGAGCCACCAGATTCATAGACCACACCAAAGAAACATGGAGTGGAACTAGCTCAGCCTCATTTGCTGTTACAGTGCCTTCTAAAGTGGGATAATGTCATTTGTGGTGGCCAGAGATGACTAGAGAATGTAGCATAAGAAAATTTTGAAAACACTTCTGGGCATGTAAACCTGCTTTCATTAACTTAGTATGAGATGTTTGTGCTTTGACAAATGAATGCAGGCTTTTTTGGTGAGGCAATCGCATTTTGAAAGTAGCAGGGAACATTTTGTCACTCAATGTGCCAGAGTCTGCTAGTGAAAATTATAGAATATATATGCAGAGTGTGGTGGGCTGCTAAGACAGTGTTTAGGACAAGTTCTCCGTTTGTACCCATTATTCTAGCCCCTATAACTGTCAATTCTTCAGTCTTTGAAATCGCATTTAACATGAATACTTATTATTTTACCATCCTGAGACAATAAAAGTAATTCTTTGTATTTGGTTCAGGGCTTATGTTCCAAGGTTGATTGATTGTTACTTCAGTCTTCAGAAATGGGACAACATAAAATAAGTTAAAATTATTTTGCAAGTCTTGCTTGCTACCTTAAAAAAAGAAAAAAAAAAATCAGATGATCTTGAACTAGTGCATCAGTCTTATGAGGTGTGACGTTGTCAGTCCAGCAGAGGGCAGTATAATGCTTATCACTGTGCTGAAGCTTTGCTGCTTTTTGTTCATTTATTTATTTATTTAAAAAAATATTGTGCTGAATTGCTTTTGCATTACTGAAATATGCTTTCAAAACCTTTAGGTTATTCTTAGCATTTTGAAAAAGTAAGTACATAATAGGTAATGTTGCTTGTGTTAGAAGTATAAATGCAGTTCTTTTTTTCTTTGACGTCAATAGCTTAATTCAGTTCTGCTTTGGTCAATAGATACTTGCCATTCAGTGTGCTTAGTGTATGCTTACCACGTCTCTCAATCTACTCACAGGGAGCTCAGTGACGTGGACTGTGATGGAGCTCTAACGCTGCCCGAGTTCTGTGCAGCCTTTCACCTCATCGTAGCTAGAAAGAATGGCTATCCTTTACCAGATGTGCTGCCAAAGACCCTTATTCCAGAGTCTTTCACAATGGGTAAGTGTTTGAGGGTTTTATTCAGCTGTGTATTTTGCTCTAGATGCTAAATTAATTAATTAGTTTCATAGCAATTTCTAGTGTTGTACAAGAAAGCAAGACTGAGATTATAGCAGTTTGTATATATCTGCATTCTGGAGGTAAAGGGGGGCATGTTAGTGCATGGTAAAGCTTAGTAGACAAAATAATGTGCAGATAGATGAAATACTAGGTAGCACTTGTGCAGAAGTTGTATGCAATTCAGAATGCATGTAAATGTAAAAGGAAATTTCCTGTATGTAGAGCATTTAAATGGTACTCTGTTGCGATGATGAAAAACAGTTTTAAAGGGAGCATTTATGGTACTAATGACGTTTTTTCCCTGTGCAGCTAGACTGAACTCTGGGCAATACATTGCTGCACAGTTTTCCTTTAATTCTGCATTTCCCAGACTAGTATTTGTCACTAATACTGCAGCCTTTTTTTTTTGTGTACATAGTCATGTTTTGCTGTTTTTCTGTATAAGCTCAATGCAGAATGTAGAAGTCTGTATATATGTTTTAGGAAAATAAAATAGTTGTGATAATACGCGCGCACACACACACACACACACACACACACACACACACACACACACACACACACACACACACACACACACACACACACACACACACACTCACACGTACACGTACATATACAATTTGAAGACAGCATGTAAGCTTCATTATAACCGACTTTGATGGGACATGAAAACCATTTGATCCATATAGACTGTCTGTCTTCCATATCTCATGTGAGTCCTTAGCGACTTGGAGGATGTTTTATAGTGTGTTCCCTTAGCAGTTATAGCACTGCGTATGCTAGCAAGTATTGAGTATGTGCCAGTATGCCACAACAAAATAACAGTTTCCTGTTTTGGATAGTGTAGTAGAATGCTACTAGATTGGTCCTGCTGCATCCTATGGATACCCCTGTTCATCTGACCACTGGAATATATAACCTTTTCTATTTAACAGTCCCACTGTTCTATGCATTCAGTGGTAATTGTCATATCTATTGATGTGAAAGTGGTGCAGATCACTGCAGCTCAGTAAATGTTATTTACCATAACAAAACCAACCAAACAACACTTCGAAAAACAATGGTTTTACCGTAACAAATGCACAGACTATAGATGCAACAGGAACCTACAGGGCATGCAAAGGGAGTCTTTCACAGATGGCTGTGCTTTGGATAGGCATATAAGTAAATACTATAGAAGAGGGCAGATTCAACTGTGTGATATCCATCTTAACGGTTGAGCAACTTCCCAATTCACAAAAATATGTTCATTGAATGGGACTCTGCATTCAGTTCATGCATTATGAATACTTGAACATTCAGGTTATTTCTTGACTTTCTTCTCGAGTCTCTTGACCAGTGATCATATTGTGCTAATGCTATGGACGGTTCACAAATTATAGTGAGTCTTCCCTTATTTTGCAACTGCAGATTGATGTTTGTCCAGCATATTTTAGGGAAAATCCAGATTATGATAACAGGCTGCTTAGTTAACTTTTTAAGCTTTTTCTTTTACTTTAAAAATATTGTTAGGGAAAGAGCTAGTTGTTAAAGTCACAGGCTGGCTGTGAGGTTCATAGGAAATTATTTTGTTTTAATCATGAGTAATCTGTGAGAAGCACTTTTGCAGATTAATACTCCATATCTAAATTAAAATCTAATGTTCATTTAGCCTGTGAGATGTACATTAGTGACAGGGCAGCAGCCTCACTACTCCATTAGCCTGCTGCCATGTTCTTTCACAGAACACTCCAAAGGCTTGCTAATATAGTTTGCAGCTTTCAAAGTAGGGTACTGTCATGGCTATCAGAGACTGGAATGTTACTGTTAGAGATCTTGTGTGTAATGCACAGGCACAAGTATGTGTTTGAAAACACTGTCTGTGTAAGACATTGAGAATATTATAATAGTGGTTGAGAAGAAGCCTATAGTAAAGCTTCCCATATATGTTTTATGGTCAGCTGTTAATTCATTTTGCTGGCATTTTTATGTTATGGGTATCTATAGTATCATTTGCATGTGTGTGTGCACGCATGCACATGCTCTCACACACAACAACAAAATAGCCGTGGTTCCTTTTTTGGGTTGTGGTTGAGAAGAAGCCTCTACTAAAGCTTTCCATGTATGTTTTATAGGCAGTTTGTTAATGCATTTTGCTGACATTTTTATGTTATGGGTATCTGTAGTATCATTTACATGTGTGTGTGCACGCACGTGCATGCTCTCATACACTTGCATGCATAAGTAATATCCTATGGATTTTTTCCTGGTAAAGTCTATTCTCTAGTCCTCATCTTGATGGCTTAGCAAACCTCATCTTGATGGCTACAATTTCCAAGTTTATCATGCGATTATATATTCCCTGTCTGCCTTGGTAACTGATTTTCACCTTCCTTTGTTCGTAGAGGCCACTTAGTGGAGTAAAGTTTGGCTATAGTTGACTTGGTCACATTGATATGACACACCTATCCTATGTACAAATGGGAAAAAGGAGGTTGATGTTGATGATGATTATTTGTTCCTAGAGGCATTCATAGTACCTTATTAGAGATCCACAGAACCAACTTTGATGATGATTTGCAGTAACTCTTGAGGCCTCCTGTTATATTATCTCCAACTTCATAGTTCTTGAAACCTGTGGATGATAGTATGCTTGCTTCCTGCCCATACGCCAGGCTAAGCTGTGCTCTCCAGTTCTTTTCCAGTGCTCACTCATTTTAGTTCTCAGCCCTAGCATATATTGCAGAAGTTGCTATGCTTGCTACCTGAAAAGCATCAGTCTTCAAAGTATTCCCACAGTCCCTAGATCACCAGCTATGAAATACCCACCATCAGTTTCTGTCTTAGCTGGGACAGGAACACAATTTTAAGGACTCCAGTAAGTCTCATTGCTTCAGCCTAATCATCAGGATAAGAATTTTTGGAGGCTAGGCGTCTGTTGGTCTTCTCTTTTGTATTCTGTTCACATAATGGCTTTCTCTTTCTTTCATGTTGTATGCTGTCCCTTAACTAGGGAGGAATTAAACTCATGTTAATATAACTGAATATTGATTTGACATGTCCATTGGCTGATGATGCTGAAGGCAGCAGAATAGACTATGCTTGTCATCCACCTTTGGGCTTGGGTCCTGGATATTCAACTCCATCCATAGTTTTTGAATCCTCTTCTGAAGACTCAGTGGCTGAGCTCTGGTTTTGTCTTCCCACCTCTGCTAATGGTGAGGAACCATCTGTTGGTTCCACTTGCACCAAGTTGGCCTTCAGGACTACCTGCAATATTGAATGTGAATTTTGACATCTGTTAAGATCTGTCCTAATGGGTGCAGAAGTGTCGTCTTAAGGAGCATGGACGCTGCCCTTATTGTACATAAGGAGTAGGTCCATCATCTGACAGCCAGTGTCTGTGTGCAGTTTGCTTATCACCAGTTCATATAAGATAAGTGTAGGCCATCCAGTATAAGGCAAGGGTGTTTTTTTCTCTTTACTGATCCCCTTGGAGGGGGTTCAGAAAATCCTAAAGTTCTTTTTCTGACAGTGACAGAGACATTCCCCTCCATATTGCTCTACTTCAGATGTCCACTTCTTTGGACCACTGTTCAAGCTTTTAAAGTCTTCTTTAGATTGGGCTGTTGCACTTTTGCTTCCTTCTTAGAAAGGACTTCATGTGTACAGAAAGTGGACAAAGAACCTGGGCTATCGCTCCTGTAGAGCTTTTCTTGGTGGATGCTCTTTCTGTGTCCAAGACCCAACCAGATGCCATTCTGATTCAGTGAAGATGATGCTCACAATAATCCCTTTTGGAGTAGAATAAAATTTAGAATAAGCATTAGAAAACAGACTGTCCTACATGATATCTTCCATCAAGCATCATCACCAGATCAGCAGTCCAAAGCTCTCCTACGTTTGTTGTTATGACCCCTAAGTAGTTGTCTTACATGTTCTATTTGCAGTCCTTTGTGGATCAGACTTTGGAAAAGTTGATGGAGATGTCTAATTCTGAGGTCAGAAAGTCTTTGGTAAAGAATCTTATAATGGTTTATTAGCTGTTTTTATATAGTACATTTTCTTTTTCTTTTTTTGTGAAAACAATTTATTAAATCATTGCTTAAATATCCTTCATAGAACAAACTGTTCCTCTTATTCTAAAAATATCAAACACATTATTAACAATCGAAAACAAAACTGCTAACAAACAGCATAACAGATAACAGCATGGACATATCAAATCATTTTTCATTTACCTTAACATGCCATCATTTGCATTTATAAAGTAACTCTTTTCTGCTTTTTTAGCATCTCTTCAGGGTCTCATCATGTATATCAAGGCCACTGCCAGGGATAAGCAGATCAGCATTTCACTGCCACAGAGACCATTTCACTAGAAGCTCTGTTTGCAGAATATCTTTAGCTGCTGCCAGTTACATATTCCTTGCTTCTTCCATAAGTGAGAGTAGCTATTGTATCCATGGAGGATCCCTCTGCGTTTACTACCTTTTCATCCAGTATGAAAAATAGGTCTAGTAACAGTTTTAGTCTACCACATGCATAAGCCTCTGTTTCCAACCCAATTAAGAGCAGCCCACTTTAAATTTTACTTTGCTGATGCTGTAGCAGGTTCAAGAATCTGTGTTGCACCACTTGCAATGCTTTTAGGCTCTTATTTTTTAAAGAGAAAGGCCATTTTAATTGCCCATCCTGTTCCCAGGACTTGCTGGAAAGTCTGCAAAAAGAAGAACTGGGGTGACCATCATGGAAAGTCTGTTTGATGCTTATATTAACTTCTTTTTCATAGAAAGGTACATTTCCCCAAAAAAGCTTTTCAAGGTCTTTGCCCCCCGCCAAATTTCTGCCAGATGAGCTTCCTAGAAGGTTGATTGTATGGGTGCCATTATTTCTCAAGACTGCCCTTCAAAATCTTAGTTTGTCTTACCTTGGTGAAACATAACCATGAACTGGTAGATTGCAAATGTGCTTTCAGCCAGTAGTATATTGGAGCTGGTAATATCTTCCCCAGAAGGAGCTTCAGTAAAGGACCACGTGATCACCACAAAGCTCCGGAAGAGATCTGGACTCTGCTTCTCAAAGAGAGTCATAATGTCAATTTTTTTTTTGTTCGTAATATTTACTAGAATGATTACCAGACTGATTGCCTCGGTAATGGTGGTTTTGTAGGAGAAGGGGCTACTTCATTCCCTTACCTGGTTTCCTAACTGTTGATATTAGATCTTGCTTTGGTCCTTTCATAGTTCCAGACCACAGGAGTAAACAAAGTGGAAAAACTCTTCTTTTTGTCACAGTGCAGGTGATTTCTTTAATTTGGGCTGGTGTTACATGCTGTTCACTCTCATTTGTTCTTGCCTATAGACAGAGAATAGGAAGTTATGATTCTGGGCTGGCAGCATCCATGAGGATACAGATGTTCATGGAAACATGAAAGTTTCTTCCCCCTTGGGCCATATAATGATATTCACCTTCACTGCCCTGTTTGCACACCTACAGGTGAGATTGCTTCAGTGAACAGTGAGATGCAGAGTTGTCATTCCTTGCTGACCCTCCAGTAGCATCTAGAATGGAGGACTTCGATCAGTTATCTCATTCTGAGATTATCCTTCCTACAGCATAATTCTTCATACTTTGTAGTTACGAAAACGTCATTAGTATGTTTGGGGATGCGCCCACCTGTACTTTTATTTAGTGCAGAGAGACTGGAGCCCACACAGATGGGGATTTTCAGTACTTCTTGCCAATAGCGCTTTGGAAAGGAAGTCAAAACCACATCCCCCTCTTGCTCAGGTGAGGCATTGAGACTGTGATGTGGTGCTTTGACAGGTATGTGGTACACATTCATTCCCACTACAGAGATGCATATCTGTCTGTGGACCATAGATAGGGGATCTACATTGTAGCTGTTCACATCCTGGGTGGAGTGAGCATGCTAGTGGACTCCCTAAGCTATAGCTGCAGTCCTGTCCTGAAGAAAAGTGACACCCATCTGATAAACATCTTCCAGGAGTGGGTCATAACAAATAGCTTTTTTGCCAAATGAAAGAATGCTTGTTTTAGCCGGGCAAAAGAGATAGTTGATGGTGTACATGTTTCACTTCTCTGGTAGTAAAATTCTTCTGTACTGTTTCACTTTTATCCTGGTTCTGTACCTGCTAGCAGAAGTAATTTGAAAAAGATCAGTACTCACTGTTTTCATTTTTCTGGTGGCCAAGAATGGTATGATTTCAGGCTGTCAGATTGCTTCCAGTGTCTGTAGAAGTAGAAGCTAAAAAAGTCTCCTCAGCAGGAGAAATAGCCAGATCTAACACCAGGCTACTTCTTTAGTTGCTTGTTTGTATCACACTTTCTGGCAGAAGTCACAGTTTGTTGTCACCAGAAAGCCCTTCTAGCCACCAGTGTAACTCTACCCCTTGATTTTGATTTTAGATATTCCGTAGTCAGGATGTATTCTGCTCATACCTATCTACAGCTCCTTATTTTGGTGGAATGCTC
Organism: Protopterus annectens; assembly: GCF_019279795.1. Taxonomy (NCBI): domain Eukaryota; kingdom Metazoa; phylum Chordata; order Ceratodontiformes; family Protopteridae; genus Protopterus; species Protopterus annectens. The sequence goes on from NC_056736.1 coordinate 393,247,563, forward strand.
AAAATTCAGAAGCCTGCAAAAATGTATTTGAGCCACTGCTCTGCTTTGACCACAGACTGTTCCAATTACCATTCTTTCATGGGCTAACTTGTGCAGTCAGTGACTGACTGACTTCCTGGAGTTTGTCATGGTCAAAGGGACCAATATCAGATTTTACACATTTTACACCACTGGGTGAGTTCAAAAAATTATTAATGTTTTTTTTTTATGCTGCTCATTGCAGAAGGAAGGAAGGAATGGGAGAAAATTGGAAGAGTGAGCAACTCAGTGAGAGGTATAAGGTCCGTGTTTGTCAGTGATGGTGATTGTATTGGAACTGGACCTTGCCAAAAACATAAGGTTACCAACCAGTGTCTTTTGTCTATGCTGCCACTGCTGGTGTGTCACTTTCTCAGTTTGGAAAGGTAATACTGCAAGCTTCTGAAGTACATCATAACCTGAGTTTTCTGGCATTATTCTTTCTGCTGCTGCTTTAATTGTGGCATCTGCAGTTGGATAAAGAAGTATTGAACCAACAGATTTCCTATTTCCTCTACTAAGCTGCTGATAAATTCACAGGTCTGTGTCTGTAAGTATTACCAATGCCAAATAATTAACTTACTCCATCTGTATTTATCTGGTTGGCTAATTTGCACTACTATTAGAGAAAAATACTTTAAAAAGACCAAAAGCATAAGGTTCAGTTCAGGTAACTTTATTCTTGTGCAAGGAGACAAAAAATGCAGTTACAGAGTTTGTCTGGCTAAATCAGGAAGTGTCACAGTTATTATACCTTTCTTTCAAGACATTGCCCACTACGACTGACGTAGCAGATCACCAGTTCATAATTCTGTTATTTTATAGATATTTCCCATACTTCTAGCTGACTCTTCAAAGTTTTGAAAAAGATTTTTCAGTAAACAGGATGGCCTTGATGACCACTGGTCATTATAACTTTCTTACTATGTGATGTTACAAGTCTAGGTACTATGGCTAATTCAAGCACAATGCAAGTACAGATTTCTGTAGCAGTTTATTGTTCTTTATATCTAACTATCTTGCAGCTTGTGCACTTTTTCATCAACTCGAACAGAGTTTATTGTCTGTAATGAATGGATCTACAGAAATTACTATTATTCTCCTTTTAATTTTCTGACCTAGCAGAAAATCACCTGCTTTCCAGTACATTTCCAAGGCATAAACATGTATTTTGCTGTGCTAGCAAACTAGGTCAGAGTGCATCTTGCAGTGTCAGAAAGCATAATTTCAGAAAAGCACATTTGCAGTCTCAAATAAAACTAATGCTGCATATAGAATAAAAATGTGTTAAATCTTCCCTTATTAAAATAAGCATTGCACACATATGTTAATACATATTTTTCTAACATTTCCCCCCTGTTAATACTTTTTATTCTATTTCAGAAGCATAAACAGTTTGATGTCCTTCATCTCACATTGCTGCAGTCCTGACACTTGGGGTAGTCCGCTGTCCCAGTCGGCCCGAATACCAAAGTATAAGGCTGACGTCGGTCAAGGCGCATTAGTCTGACGTCAGGACGTCAGGGTACAAATGCGCACGACCGACGTCATTTCCTCAGTCTTTTTTGCCGCATGGTCCGATGCAGAAGCAGTTTTGCAAGTGCAGGTTGGCGTTCTGAGATTTTCCGAAGTCGGAGTTTCAGACCGAATCCAAGTTGGCTAAGTACCCGTTGGGAATATTTTGGTTTTTCTTGCCTCAGTATTTTACCGGATGTCAGAAAAGTGAATAACTGTATTTCTTGTGGGAAACAGATACCTCATAGGGATTACCATACCTTGTGTATACCTTGCTTAGGGCCTGAGCACGGCGTTGTTGGCTGTCGCTCTTGTGCTAGATTTAACAAACGCACTATAAAGAGAAGATTAGATTGTGCCAGGTTAGTGTTTGGGAAGCGGTGTAATTATAAAATGCCGTCGGATGCTCCGACGCCCGCTTCGTCAAAAAAGCGCAAGGACAAAACAGCAAAGCCTAGCCTGGAAGAACCGTCCGTAGCGGACGTCGGTTCTTTAGAGGGCTCGGTGGAGCCAGAGGTTCAGCCAGAAATTTCTTTGGAATCCCAGGGAGAGACTTTATTACTGCAAGATGTGACCTCTCAGGAGGTAGGCCAGGCGGAAGGGGCTTCTCAGGTAGCTGTTCTTCCCTCCCTTCCTAAGGTGGTTAGGCCCTCCTGCTGTTTCCAAGGCTTCTCCCAGGGGCAGGCCAGGTTTTGTTTCAGGTGTTACCCCTAGTTCTTCAGGGTCTGTACCTAAGAAGCATATGCTTAAAATGGCAGAAGATTTGATTACAATGATTAGAGGTTCTATGCCCCCTCCTGATAAGAGGCCTAGGGTGGAACCTGAGCTTGGGAGTTTTGAGCAGTGTTCGGATGCTTCTGAGTCTTGGCTGAAGACTTGCAGGAGTATTCCCTTACTCTGATTCTGATATAGATGATTCTACTCCTTCTGCTTCTCCTCCTGAGGATTTTTCATTTTCAGAGACTCTTCATTCCATGAGGGAGCATTTTAAATGGGAAGGTCAGGATTTCTCTGATTCCAGGAAAAGGCTTAGGGAATTTTGTTTCTACCCCAGCATAGGCCTTTAGCTATACCTCCTGTTCTAGATGTGGTGGAGGATGTTTTTGCAGAGGCTTCTCTGAACCCTGATTCTTTGCCTCCTGCTCCAGTTAAACCAGATAGATATTATAGGGTGCCTGAAGCTCATAAGTATCTTTTTAAGAGTCCTAGGGCAGACCCAGAAACTGTTTCTCAGGGGCCTAAAGGTGTTAAGGCTTCTGTTGTTAAAAATCCTGTTCCTCCTGATAAAGAGGCGAGGGCTTTGGATAGATGGGGAAAGAAAGTGTATACTTCTTCCACTTTGGCCATGAGAGCTTTGAATTGCCAGTTTCACATGTTGAAATACCAAAATTATCTCCTTTCACAATTAAAGTCTAAGGTAGATGCTTTGGCGGAAGGTATTGAGTGTAAAGAGTTGCAGGATTTAGTTCATGTTTCTGAACAGGTGGGTAAGCATTCTTTGCAATGCGGTTTTGATGCTGTGCAGGCCTCTTCGAGGGTGGCTGCCACTGGTTCGGTTCTTCGCAGGCACGCCTGGCTGAGGGATCAGAATTTAGCTGAGCATGTGAAGACAAGGATTTTAGATGCTCCTTTACAATCTGATGTGTTGTTTGGTTCGCCTGTGGAAGCAGTTCTAAAGAAAATGGAAGACAAGGCTAAGTCTATGCAGACTGTTAAAGATTTTTGCAGGTTCAGCCTCCAAGTTTAGTAGAAATTGGCCTACCAAGGGGTGGACATATCCTGCTTATGATTCCCAGTCTAGGGGTAGGTCTAGGCGTGGTAGGGGCAGAGCTCAAGGTTCTTTTAGGCGTAGAACAGGGAGTTCACCTGCTCAGTCTTCTGGTGAGGGCAGGGTCAGTCCTTTCGTAAACAGACCCAATGACCTGCCTTTTCAGCTGCCAGAATCTTCTCGTCTGGCAGCACCTTTGGGAGGAAGGTTGGCACTTTTCAAAGAAAACTGGAGTTTAATTACCCAAGACAGATGGGTATTGGATATCATTCACCACGGTTACAGGTTTTATTTCCATACCTTGCCTCCTTTCAAAGGCATGCCAGACATTCCTCCTCAACAAAGGAAAGAGGCTCACAGGCAAATTTCTCTGTTGCTCCAAATAGGGGCCATTCAGCCGGTTCCTGTGCCAGAAAGGGGCCTAGGATTTTATTCTCGCCTGTTCCTAGTACCAAAAAGGGGAACACGTGGAGACCAATTTTGGATCTGTCTATCCTCAACACTTATCTGGACATTCCCAAGTTCAAAATGTTGGCGTTACAACAGCTTTTACCTCTGCTGGGCAAAGATCACTGGATGGTAACTTTGGATCTCAAGGAAGCTTACCTTCATGTTCCTATCAGACTAATTTGCAGGAAGTATCTGCGTTTTCGAGCTGGGAATTCTCATTATCAGTTCTCTGCATTGCCCTTTGGCTTATCTACTGCCCAGAGTATTCACAAAGGTTCTGGCTCCAGTGATAGCTTTCTTCAGGCTAAAAGGAATACAAATCTATCCTTATTTGGACGATTGCCTGCTTCTGGCTCAAGGAAGGGACGTGCTTCTTCAGCATTTGGAATATGTGATAGCAGTGCTAAGATGCCTAGGGTATTCTGTGAGCGAAATAAAGTCCAGTCTAGTACCCTCTCAAGACATGTGCTTTCTGGGTGTGAGACTGAATACAGCAACCCAGATGGCCTTTTAACCCCGGACAAACAAAAGAATCTTTCTCTTTACTTCCATCAACTATCTCATCAGTCCGGGCTGACTGCAAGGACAGTCCTTCAAGCCTTAGGGTTCATGGCATCTTGTATTCTGGTACTTCCCAATGCCAAACTGCATATGAGGAAGCTACAATGGTATCTCAAAAATGTATGGACACAGCACTGCCAGGATTTGGACACTGTCATTCAAATAATACCTTGCATTCAAAAGGAATTTCTGTGGTGGGCTCAGGAATGTCACCTAAACAAGGGACTCTCTGTGACCCGGCCAGAGGCGAGTCAGATTCTAACGACAGATGCCTCAGACACAGCTTGGGGAGCTCATCTGAATGGAAAGTGGATACAAGACAAGTGGCCTGCCAGACTGCAGCATCTACATATCAACATGAAGGAGATGTTAGCAGTCCAGTTTGCATTGCTGGCTTTCAAGGATTTACTTCTTCCAGGGCAGGTGTTGATTCTAACAGACAACACAACTGTCATGTGGTACATCAACAAACAAGGGGGAACACATTCTTATCCTCTATGCAGGCAAGCAATGATTTTGTGGGAGACTGCGTTAAGCTTGCAACTGAATCTTCAAGCAAGGTTTCTGCCAGGAGCACAGAACTCCTTAGAAGATGTGTTAAGCAGGCAAATCATGGATCCCCACGAGTGGAAACTGGATCTTCATGTATTTCAGACATTGACAGTGTCCTGGGGAACTCCAGACATAGATCTGTTCGCTTCTCCACTGAACCACCAGCTGCCAAAGTTTTGCACAAAAAGGTTTCATCACACAGCCTGGAAAGTGGATGCTCTTTCTTTCAGTTGGAAAAATCTTCATGTGTATGCCTTTCCACCTCTGCCTCTCCTCCCAAAGGTACTCCTAAAGGTCAGACAAGACAAGCCAAGGATGATTTTAATAGCTCCAGATTGGCCTCGGCAGCACTGGTACCCATTACTGAGGAGTCTGGTAAGGAAACCTCCATGGCCCTTACCTTTGATTCCACACCTATTGTCTCAGAAGGACGGGCATCTACTCAATGTCAAGCTTCACTCTCTTCATCTAACAGCCTGGCATATTCTGTTTTGAACCATAGCAGGTCTCAGCTTCCTCAACAAGTTTTGAATGTGATTATGGAAGCCAGAAGACCTAGTACAAGGAAAGTGTACACAGGAAAATGGAAGAGATTTTTATTTTGGTGTGCAGCAAAGGATTTGGATGTTTCTGAGCCAAATTTGAGTGTGGCTCTTCAATATCTTACTGAGTTATTGGACAAAGGTTTGTCTTTCTCTTCCATTAAGATTCATGCTGCAGCAATTTCAGCTCACTATGATTGTGACCCACCATTGTTTTCTCATCCTTTGTTCAAGCAATTTCTTAGAGGGGCAAAGAATATAAGACCCCCACGTAGAGCTCCTACTCCTGCTTGGGACCTCAATTTTGTGTTGGAGAAACTCACTCTACAACCTTTTGAGCCTGCAGCTACTGCTGAATTGAAATATTTGTCATGGAAGACTGCTTTTTTGTTAGCCATTACCTCTGCAAGAAGGGTGTCTGAATTGCAGGCCCTTATGGCGGTTGAGCCTTTCCTGATTTTTCATAAGGATATGGTATCTTTACGTACTAATCCTTCCTTTATGCCTAAAGTGGTTTCTAGTGTAGCTTTAAACCAAACTATTCATTTACCTACCTTTTATGCAAATCCCCAAAATAAGGGGGAAAAGATTTTGCACACTTTAGATGTACACAGGCAATTACGTTATTATTTAAGCAGGACTAAGGATTTTAGGCAGTCTCAGCAGTTGTTTGTTTCTTTTGCTTTGAGTTCTCAGGGTAAGCCTGTGTCAAAACAAACTATTTCTAAGTGGATTGGGTTTTGCATTACTTTCTGTTACTCCCATCATGGCAAGGAGATTCCAGCTGGGATTAGGCCTCATTCCACTAGGGCTACTGCCACTTCAACAGCATTTCTAAGGGAAGTGGCAACTAAGGATATTTTGGAGGCAGCTACTTGGAGTTCAGTGCATACCTTCTCTAAGCATTACCACCTTCCTCTCTACTCTAAATCTAGGGCTGGTTTTGCCACTGCTATTTTACAGGGCATGTTGTCAGCTCCTGCTTCTTTGTGATTTGCCATCCTCCCTTACCTCTGCTTTGGGATTCTACCCAAGTGTCAGGACTGCAGCAATGTGAGATGAAGAACATAGTACAGTTTTGTACCTACCATAAATGTAGATGTTCAAGATCCACATTGCTGCAGTCCAATTTACCCTCCCTCCTTCCCTCTGTGTTTAGGGGTGGTTGTGTGGGTAGGATTGTACCTGTCTGACTTTGTATATATTGTACATATATTTGGTACAGGGGTGTTTGGTGTGTTGTTGTTTTTTGGTTTGGCCTTATCTTTTTAGGGTCTTCTGACATCTGGGGCAAGAAAAGACTGAGGAAATGACGTCGGTCATGCGCATTTGTACCCTGACGTCCTGACGTCAGACTAATGCGCCTTGACCGACGTCAGCCTTATACTTTGGTATTCGGGCCGACTGGGACAGCGGACTACCCCAAGTGTCAGGACTGCAGCAATGTGGATCTTCGAACATCTACATTTATGGTAGGTACAAAACTGTACTTTTTCTTCTCCTAACCTTGCAGCTAAGAGAGTCATTCAGTTTAAACTTATGAAAGTGTTTCCTTTTTCAACAATTCTTCAATTTCAGTACTTTGATACAAAGTCTCAGAAACTGACATGTCTATAAAATCTTTGATTAATTTTTTCTTGCAGGGAATTCCACAGCAAATGCATGCTCCTAACAATAGTAATCCCACACAAATGGCAATTAGGATGTTCATTAGGATGGAACCCCACCCCCCAAACAAATTCTGGAAAAAGTCCGTCAGTGGGTTTGGGCCTGGCCTGGTCATGTCTGACACTTGTTGGATCACTTCCAAATGGTCATTAATTTCGTGCTTATTGTCGGGAATGAACGAACAGCACTCGTCTCTGATTAAAGCGCACATACCACCTCTCGCCGCTAGGGTGAAATCAAGAGCCATGCGGTTTTGAAGCACCACAGTTCTCATTGCATTCAGTTCATCAGTCATTAATTCAAGAGCAGAAAAAGTTGCATTGCTCATGACCTCGAGAAGTTTGGATAGCTTTCTCAGTTCCCAAATTGATTTAACTGCACCATATGCAGGGGCTATGCCAGCCCAGGATATGATAGTGTCACTCAAGTCCATGTGTGCTAGTTTACTTTTGTCTTTCACAGAGTTATGGTTCCTCCAGCCTGCTATGATCTGTCCCACTGGATTCTCAGGTTTCTTGATTGGATTTTCAGGTTTCTTCACGACATCTCTGACGTTTTGAATTCTCCCATGAGGCAAAGCTGTAGTGTGTCGTATGGCTGGGACCAGGTAACCCAAAAACAACTGCCGGACCAATTCTCAGGCAACCATTTGTATGCCTTTTTCCCACATATGAAATAACAGTTTTCTACCTTAGTATTGATATACACCTTCCCTGCATGAAACATTTTCTTATCTATAATAGTCAGTTGCTTTAAAAGAATAGGATTATGTTGTATATCACTGACAGTTTTATGTAAGGACTCAAAGTATGAGTCATAATCTGCATCACAAATTGTTTCTGTATTTTTAGCATTTTTAGGTTTACTATAACATTTATAAGAGATAGTAACATTACATCTACTCCAACCTACTTGAATGGTGTCGTTCTTAAAAAAGCATATGATTCCTGTTTGTGTAACAGGCAGAAATAATGCAATTTTGTCTCTAGATTTTACAGGTGTAGTCTCAAAAATCAAGTTTTCCCAGGTCTCATTGACTCCTAGGGGGACAGCAGCCATCAATAATCCCCCGTATGCTGTTGGTATAGCTGTGCAAATCCAACAATTTGAAATATTAAAAGTCTCAGCATACACATATTTGATTGCTTGGTAAGTGTTAAAGTTCAGATGCCAGTCTATGAATGTTGAATCACGTTTATTCAGTCTAGCTGGTGTGGCTGAAGAAAAGAAAGGCCACAGCAAAAGCCACAGCAAAAAGAACATTGTCACTAATGCAGTTATTAAGATGATTATGCAACACTGCTGAATATACTGCTGAAATTGTTCAGTATTCCTATTGTTTCTAGGTCTTGTCGTCATTTTTATTGCTGGTGTGTGTTAACAAGAGTTTTATCAAGTTCAAAGTTTTTGACTAGTTTACAGTGTGTCAAATGAATCCAAGATGATCATTCCGCAGTCTTGACTGCTGTGGGCGTGTTCAGCAGTACTTGATACGGACCTTCCCACTTTGGTGTCGTCCAATTCTTCTTTTTGATTGTCTTCACCCAGACCCAAGTGCCTGGGGCTACTGCTACTTCGGAGGTGTTAGTTTGGTCTTTATCTGAAACAGAATTAAACTGTAAAAGATGTTTGTTATTTAGCATATTCCTCATGTAGTCTGCAAGTGTCCAATCTGCTTCCTGGTCTGCAGGCATGAGAGGTTTCCACTGAGGTATATAATAAGCTCTTCCGAAAATCTTTTCGAAAGGTGTCAGTCCTTTTGCATTCGGAACGGTTCTCATGCTCAACAGTGCCAGGGGCAAACAGTACACCCAATTCTTCTGTGTTTCTGTTATAAGTTTCCTAAGTTTATTCTTTAAAACTCTATTGTGCCTTTCTACCAACCCTGCAGATTGAGGGTGATATGCACAGTGATGTTTTAAAGAAATCCCAAAATACTGACTTAGCTGTTGTATAGTTTGGTTAAAGAAATGTGTACCATTGTCACTGTAGATCCTTTCCGGTATGCCAAATCTAGGAATAATCTCTTTAACTAGGGTCTTTGCAACAGTGGCTGCATCTGGTTTACTAGTTGGAAAGGCCTCCACCCATTTGGAGAACATATCCACAATGACAAGGCAGTACTTTTTGTTTTCACATTTGTTCAATTCTATGAAATCCATACAGATGGTATGAAACAGATACGGTGGTGTAGGGAAACTCCCTTGCTTGGGTTTTAATGTCCCTTGTGCATGATGTTTATTATAAGTGTGACATGACAGGCAAAGTTTTTTAGTGTAGTTTGAAAACCCATATGTAGCGAACACCCGATTCACTAACTGTACCATCCCCCCTGTTGAGACATGGCTCTGCCCATGGCTCAACAAAGCTGCATATCTAAATAAATTAGACAGTAATATTGTTTTTCCCTCTTTGGAGATGTACAGCCCTTCCTTGAGAATTGCTCCTCGTCTTTTCCGTCTTTGTTTTTCAGCCTGTGTAGTAAGTGTCTGCATTGTTTTCAACATTTCTAAGTCTAAAATCTCAGAAGGTTGTAATTCCTCGTTCAAAAGAAATGCTTCTGAGGCTGCTTGCTTTGCAGCTGTGTCAGCTCTCGCATTGCCTTTTGAAATCCTATCTTGTTGTTTTGCATGAGCTATGCATTTACAAATAGCTACTTTCTGAGGCAACTGAATATAATCTAACAAATCTAAAATAAACTGTGCATGGTTAATTGGTTTGCCAGTAGATGTCACCATTCCTCGATTCTTCCACTGTTGTGCAAAAACATGTACAGTAGAAAAAGCATACTTGGCTGTCTGTAAAAATGTTTACACTTTTACCCTTTGCTAAGGTACATGCCTGTGTCAAGGCAATCAACTCTGCTGCTTGTGCAGATAAGTTATGTGATAGAGGTTTCGCTTCTACAATCTCAGTGTCAGAAACTACTGCATAACCTGTTAGGTTCTGTCCTGTAGGACTCCTTTTGCATGAGCCATCCACGTAATATGTCACCTCGGCATTATCCAAGGGAACATCCGTGAGGTCTTTTCTAGGCAGTGTCTTTTGCTCAATTACCTGCAGGCAGTTATGGGATGTGCCATCCATGGATTCAAAGTAGTACATCGTTCAATTGTCATGTGAGGTTGACTCAGCAATATAGTCATACAAGAAAGATGCCTAGCAGGGGAAAGATATGCTATTTTTTCTTGCAGTAAAATGATTGCGACTGCATAAGTCACTCTCAATGTGAGAGGGTGGAATAACACTACTGAGGCCGAAGCCTGCACTGCCATTGCAGATGCAACTACTGCTTGTACACAGTGGGGTAGAGACCTCGCCACTGGGTCCAGTTGTGATGAATAATAAGCAATGGGGCGTTGCTTGTCCCCATGCTGTTGAGTCAATACTGATGTCATATAACCTTGCTTGCAGTCTACAGTTTGGAAAAAACGTTTGTGATAATTTGGTAATCCTAAAACTAATGATGATGCTATTAATTGTTTTAGCTTGCAGAAAGTTAATTCTGCTTCTGGTGTCCATTGTATTAAATCTTGTGCTGCCATAGGCTTCTTGAAAATCAGGTCGGTTAAAGGTGCAGATTCTAAAGCATAGTTTGGGATCCAGCTCCGACAGAAATTAGTCGTACCCAGGAAGGACATCATTTCCTTCTTGGTTGTGGGTTTTGGTGCTTGTAAAATCGCTACTTTTCTGTCCTCATCTAGTGTTCTGCCATCTTTGGATATCCAAGGTATTTCACTTGTTTTCTCCAAAGCTGCAATTTATTTTGTTTTACTTTGTGTCCTTCTACTGCTAAGAATTTTAATAATGCTATAGTATCTTCCTTACAATCTTGCTGGGTAGGGGCAGCCAGCAGGATGTCATCAACATAAAGTAAAATTTGACTACCTTTCTGTGGAATAACTCCCACTAGATTACTTGCCATTTCTTGTGAGAATATTGTTGGACTTTCACTATAACCCTGTGGTAGTCGCGTATATGTATACCGTTTCCCCTGAAATGTAAATCAATACTGGCTGTCAGGGTGTATCGGTATTGAAAAGAACGCATTGCTGATATCTACCATGGAAAAATACTTCTGTTGAGGTTTTAAATCATTCAACAAGGTATGTGGATCTGGCACCATAGGTGCTCTTGGTATTACTGCGTCATTTACAGCTTGTAACTCTTGGACCATACGCCATTCTCCGTTTGCTTTTCTAACTGGGAATAAGGGTGTGTTACATGGTGAATCGGGGGATTCCACCAGTATTCCCCTCTTAAGCAAAGCTGCTATGATAGGTTTAATACCTGCCTCTGCTTCTTTTCTCAAGGGGTACTGTCTCTTTTGTGGTCTAAATGCTGATTTTGGCGTGATAGTAACTGGTCCTGCTGTGCGAATTAGTCCTACGTCTGATTTTCCTGTTGACCAGAGAGTTTCTGGTATGTCTAACAAAGCTTTTTCTTCCTGTTCTAATAAGAGGGCTTCTCAGCTGCCTTTGCTGGACTGCAAGTGTACAGCTGGATGTGTTTGTGTTATCCAGTTCAGTTTCTGTCTTTGTATTCCCTGTTCTGATACTGTCTGTTTTTCCCATTTTGTGACTTTTTCTCCTAGGTCTATCCATTTTAAATTTTCTTCTTTAGTTAAACTAACATGCGGTATTAGATTTGATTTGTAAAGTGAAAAGAACTCCTGGGGTAATGAACAGCTAATTACACTGTTCCCTTTCTTGTCCCAGTACAAATTACACAGTACTAATCTGTTTGCATGATTTTTAAACAGTTCTTGTTCGTATTTTCTGTCAGGTCCTGGTGTATTACAATAATACAGAGTACAGTGCAACAGGTGTTGTATGTCAATGCAAAGGGAGGGGAACTTACTGACAGCTACATTCATTAACTCTTCAGTTACTGCTCCAGGGCCAGTTGTAACTAAGTCCTGGCTGTACCAGTAAAATGTCTCACCTTCCGTTTGCACTGCAAAAGTATTGGTCTGTCGCTGTGCTTCCATACCCTGCATGGTTAGAACTACTGCTATGCCTAATAGTTGCATAAGATCTCTGCCCAAAAGGTTCACTGGGCATTTCGCAAAAACAACAATTTTGCTTTTTTGGGTTAATCCTGAAACAGGATCTGTTATTGTAATGTTATGGGAGAGAGGCTCCCGATACAGCTGTCCATTAGCTGCTGTTACAAGTATAAAGTCATGTGATTCTGAATTTTCTGGTAGTTTGGAGGGGTGTATCAGGGTCCGTGATGCCCCTGAATCACACAAGAATTTGACTTCCTTCCCTTCTACCAGGAGCGTCACTTCCGGTTTTGTGTCAGCCAAATAGAGCTCTAAGCTCAGTAAGGCTAAGTCTAATATTTCATTTTCTTCACTATCGGTAGCTTCCTGCACTTCCTCTATTATCACATTCTCTGTTTCTTCTATCACATTGTCATTTGCCTTTTCTCTATGATCCATATCTAGTGATTCCTGACTTTCATATACTTCCACTGCTGCCTTCTTATTTTTCCTGCAATCCCTTGCCATGTGTCCTTTTTTCCCGCATTTGAAGCACTCACCTCTTTTCTTTCTCCCTTCAAAGTCTTCTGATCGCTGATCAGATTGTTTATTTCCCTGGGCATTCTTTTTGCCCTTTTGTCCGGACTGTACTAAATAAACCTCTCCATCTTCTACAGCAAATACTTGGGCTTTTTTTTCTTTTTGTTGTTAAAATGCCTCTCGGCATGTCTAGCATATTCAAGCAGTGATTGTAATCTGCTTGTACGATGGTCTACCATGTGTTTAGTAATAAAAGTACTTATGGGTGCAATACTGCCTTTCAAAAATGCATTCTTTAACTGCTGTTCATATGGGGAATCTTGTGTCTGATCTTCAGGCACTTGCATTCCACAATGATTGTTAAAGCATTCCAATAATCTGGAAAAATATCTATCAACAGTTTCACTTTCTTGTTGGATGCATTGATTAATGCAAGTCCAGTCTGCCCTAGGCTTCCATTTCTCAGAAATTCGGTCTGTCAGACCTTTCACTCTGTCTAGTTCTGCGCTGCTATGTGGGAAGGGTCTAAGTGCAGCGTCACGGGGATTCCAGTTGCCACTGATCATGTGCCAATCTGGTCCTACTATTTGTCTGACTACTTTTTCTACTTCTTCTCCATTTAAGTGATAACTTAACCTCATGCCCTGTAAGTCTTCTAAGAACTTTCTAAAATTAACTTTCAGATGGGGAATTCCCTCTGTGGCTTTCCAGACGTCTTCCGGTGTCCACGGTCTATATACTAAGAGAGGTGGGTTTTGCCCTTCTTGTCCTGCCTGAGGATTTGGTACTTCTATGAGTGGGCATATCTCTTCTTCACTCATAGCCCGTGAATTTCCATTCATTTGATATAATTCAATATCCCCTTTTAAATTACGTGTTCAAGACCTAGTCTCGATAGGATCTCTAACAAATGGTAGTGGTTTTATAGGAACAACTGGATATCGCGGAGGTGGGTCAGTTTGTTCTTTTGCTTCATATTCCGGTAAGGGAACTGGTAAGGGAACCAAAACCGGAGTGGGCGGAGGGGCTGATGCTATAACCAAGTTATTATCCTCTTTGTGTAGAAACATTGCTTTTGAATTTTTATTCTTTTGTTCTCTTCGGTTTGCTTCCTCAATCCACCTGTGTGCCTGAGGAACTCCTAGTTTACGCTGTTTTTTAACCCAACCGTTAGAATCGATTTTTAACTGTCTAATAAGTTTGATAAGCGAGGATCTTTCTAGTTTCCCATCAAATTCATATTTATTAACCCATTTAGTATAATATTTAATGTTGTCGGCACGCTGTGATTGCATATATTTTGTGTCTTCGGTTAACAGTGGGCTTTGGGGTCTTTTTGTTTTTGTGCACGTATTACCCATTTTGTTCTTAATCTTTTTTAAATGTTACGTAACCCTTTTGTTTTTAATGTGGTACCGCCAAGTGTTTACAGTCTCTTCAGACTACCTGCCTACTTATTTTGTTTCCCTGATCTCTGACAAGATAGCAATATTTCTGTCCCTGAATTTTAAAAATTATTACAGAACAAATACAATCAAGTCCCTGATCTAAAACAGAAAAAAGTAGATTCACCTTACCTGAGCCTCAGCGATTGGTCACTCACTGTTCAAATGGAACCCGCCTTCAGTCGTAGATCAGAAAAGTGGCTGGCCTCTTTTGCACGACAATTCAGTCGGAGGTCTTTCAATGAAGAAGATCCGGTGTGGTATCTTCCCTGCGCAGTTTTATGTCACCTGGCCCATCTGATCCCAGGCTAAATGAGGGTTTCTGGCTCCCGAAGGACCAAAAAATGTTAGAGAAAAATACTTTAAAAAGACCAAAAGCATAAGGTTCAGTTCAGGTAACTTTATTCTTGCGCAAGGAGACAAAAAATGCAGTTACAGAGTTTGTCTGGCTAAATCAGGAAGTGTCACAGTTATTATACCTTTCTTTCAAGACATTGCTCACTACGACTGACGTAGCAGATCACCAGTTCACAATTCTGTTATTTTATAGATATTTCCCATACTTCTAGCTGACTCTTCAAAGTTTTGAAAAAGATTTTTCAGTAAACAGGATGGCCTTGACGACCACCGGTCAATTATAACTTTCTTGCTATGTGATGTTACAAGTCTAGGTACTATGGCTAATTCAAGCACAATGCAAGTACAGATTTCTGAAGCAGTTCATTGTTCTTTATATCTAACTATCTTGCAGCTTGTGCACTTTTTCATCAACTCGAACAGAGCTTATTGTCTATAATGAATGGATCTACAGAAATTATTATTATTCTCCTTTTAATTTCCTGACCTAGCAGAAAATCGCCTGCTTTCCAGTACATTTCCAAGGCATAAACATGTATTTTGCTGTGCTAGCAAACTAGGTCAGAGTGCATCTTGCAGTGTCAGAAAGCACAATTTCAGAAAAGCACATTTGCAGTCTCAAATAAAACTAATGCTGCATATAGAATAAAAATGTGTTAAATCTTCCCTTATTAAAATAAGCATTGCACACATATGTTAATACATATTTTCTAACAACTACTTAGTGTGTTATGTTTATATTCTTTAAGGATATAGAAGAGACTGTGCACTTTATATATTCTGACTGAAGTCACTGTTGCAGTAGTCTTAACATATGGGTTTTTGGTCTTTTGACATCTGCTTGGGATACCAAAGCTTTACCTTCTCGAGGGCATACATCCAATGCTTGACCTCAGCTTGTATGCATCGGGGTATATAGGCAGATGTATGCACAAGTACCCCAGGGCTATCTTGCTGCCAGCTTGAATACAGGTTCTGTATCCATCGGACTGATCTGCATTGGATCGTCGGTACTGTAATTTTGATTTTTCACATTTCATTTAAGTGCTCCATTGGGGAACCTTCCTTTTTTGAGTTTTTTTGATTTGTGTAGATCATTTTTGTTAGATGTCAGTGAGGAAGGGTAAGTGTGAGTGCAGTAAGCAAATCCCGTGCAAGGACTTGGATGCCAAGTGCCTTTTTTGTTTAGACCCAGAACATAAAAACAAAGGTTGGTCCATTTGCCAGTCATTTGTTCCAAAAACCCTTTGGTTGAGGCGTTCTTCCTGTAACACATTCCTCAAAACTCAGTGTCTAAAATTGGCCTAAGCCTAAGTGGCAGAATTCCCAGCATTTGACATCACCCTTCTGCCAAATAAGAAATTCAAGAGAGCCCAGAATGACTCAAACCCTGACATCTCTGAGTCAGATGAACCTGTTGAGGTTGCAGAGCCTGTGGTCTGTCAGATACCTTCTCAGTTGCCCACTACCAAGACCCCGCCAAAGGCAGGTATGACTCCTGAGGCTTTGCAGGCTGTGGACCTCCTCATTATTTCAAAGGGTCCACACAGAGTCCCTCAAATCCTACTCAGGGAAGCAATTCCAGGCACTATTATTGAAGTTTGCCAAGGTTCCAAACCACTGAGTTATGTTCAGGCAGAAATCACACTAAAAGGAGAAATAATAAGCAAAAAAAGTAGGAATGTGACCTCCTCTACAGTTTCCAAAGAAAAAGAATGGATGAATTTCTTCTAGCACTTGTTTAAAGCAATCATGCATGGCCCTGAAGCATCCTTTTGTTACCCAGTTGCCACAGTCCACACCACAAAGACACCGTTAAACTTTATTTTCCTTTGATTAGTAACAGGATGTGGATTCTGATCCTTCCTTGCATTCAACAGAACAACTTCCCTCAGATGAAGGGGACTCCCTGTCTCTCCTGATTTTCCTATGAAGGAGGCCTTTTTTTGGAGAAACTATTCAGAACATGATTAGGCATTTTAAATGGCAAGCAAAACAAATATCAGATGTTCAAAAGAGATACTGTAGTCTTCTAGAAATGGGCACTCCAGCCAGATCTCCAGTCCTTCCAGTACTAGATGGACACAAGGATGCCTTTCAATCTACATCTTCAGCTCCTGATGCAAAACCACCAGCATCGAAAAAACAGGTATACTTGTGTAAGAACCTTGTGGCTGACCCTGCTGCTGTCTCTCTTTCCTCTTTTAAGCATTCTAAACTTCTCCCCAGTGCGAACATCCTTCACATAGACAAAGATAGTAGGGTTGTGGATAGCTGGGGAAAGAAGGTCTACACCTCTTCCACCCTTACAATCAGAGCCATCAACTACCAGGCACAAATGACATAATATTTGCTCTCTGTCCTACAGTTTCTAAATAAGGTCATGTCATACTCACAATCTGCAGATTCTAAGCAGCAAATGCATACCTTACTGTCTCAAGCTACTCAAATCTTCAGGCACAGCATCAAACGCAGTTATGATGCTGTGGATGAATCTTCCAGGGCTGCGGTCACATATTCCACCATCAGATGATATGCATGGCTGCCCAGTCAGTCCATATCTGAGGACTTCTAATCTAAAATTCTAGATTCACTCCTAGACAAAGACCTCCTGTTTGCCACAGAAGCCGCAAAACTCTTCAAAGCCCTGCAACAGCAAAGTAAGACTATGAAGGACTGTAGACAAATGTTACTTTCTACAATTGCTAGATATCACATGAACCACCCAGCCAAGTCCATTACATTTGTTAAGAGGGACCCTAGGTCTGCTCACAAAGAAGAAAACCAAGAAAAAGATTTTCAGACAAACCACATAGGGAGGCCTCCCCAAAGGAGATTCCCTTTGGAAGCAAACACCTGTGATTACCTTCCCAATTGTACTTCTGCCCTCGTGAAACCCCCTGTCTCTCTTTCAAAAAGATTTTCTCTGTCCCGAGTGTTTCTGGGAAACACTCACTACAGACATATGGATTCCATCATCAAAGATTACAGCTCAGCAAGCTCCAGCCTGGTGCCCTGCAGAGTTCTACAGCAGCAGAGAGACAAAAGAGAGACTTTGGAGTGATTAAGTATCATTTTTCTGTATTTTCTTGCTGCCTTTAGCTAATTCCACTTAAAATGCAGATTTCCTAGAGTTTCTGTGATTTAAAAAGCGTGTTTCAGCTACATATTGTACTTATTTTACTGCCTGCACTTTAACAAAGTCGTTTTTGTGTTTAAATTACCTGTTTAACTGTTGTAGGCTACACACTCGTGTGATAGCCATTTCTGTGCTTTTAAAGTGTTTTTTTTTTATTGTATCTGCTTTATTTTCTGAAAAAAAAAAACAAAAAGAAAACAAAAAAAAAATACTTGTTTTCCCGCCTTTCTAAGCTAGTATAGTCCATTTTTCAGGTTAGTGCTAAATTCAGGGCTGTGTTACAAGTTTCTGTGTTTGCCCATACCTTACTTGGATAGAAGGAAGTTTCTCTGTTCACTGTGAGAGAGGGAGCTTTGAGCAGCCTATCTGTCCCTGGAAGAGTGGTTTCAGCCCAGAAATTAGTAGTTTATTGGCCATTTTGGGTTAATTTCTATCTCTTTCATTTTCCTGCTATAAAACCCGCATTTGCTCGGTTTTGCGCGCCGGGCAGCGCCAGTTAGCTAGGGTATAACTATTCCCATCTCCACAAAGTCTACTCTTCAATTTTTCCCTTGGAACTAGACAAAGTTTCAACTTAAGCACTCAAACCATTCACTTCTCATACTGGCACTTGCTCAAAACTCATAGCAAGTACTAATAAACCTTAACACTAGACCCCCTATACTGTAGAGAAGGACAAGGCTCTCTATTCGATCTTACCAGCCAATCAGTAAAACAGTTCACTGTACCTATCCAGGCTTGTCCAAAGGGCAGTTTCAGGTGTACTCTCCGGTCCAACTGGTGAATCTGGGCATTTTGAGGCAATGTTACAGTTGCTTCATGTACACAGACAACCCTCTGCTCCTTCCACCAAACACTAATACATGCGAGAGATGCAATTATACAACCAAACTGGAGGCTAAGCTATCTCAACCCAAGACTAGACCAGGCAGTCAAGAGGAGAAGGGAATTACTTGCATCACACCATCAGTCTCACATAGACCTATGAAACCAGCACTGGCAAAAATCACACATAAATACACAAAAACATACTCGGAGGCTCTAAATAAAAATCTGCAAAAGCAACAGAGACCTCCAAAGCAGATATCCAAGCAACCTCCATCCCTCAACACAAACCATGAAACACATACTTCACAAAACCAGTGTGCCACGCAATCACAGCCCTTAAGGCAAAATAACATACCCAACATACTTAGTAATATGTGACTCTATAGTCAAGCACACTGACGTCCCACTCACTAGGCTGAACAAGGAGAAGGTTTCTGTTAGCTGCTTGTCGGGTGCCAGGATCCGCCACATAACACAAGCACTCAGGTCACTCCAGAACAAGTACAAATATGACTCTGTTATTGTCCATGTTGGTGTGAATGACCTGAGCCATACCACCCTAGACTACATGAAAAGAGACATGGTCACGTAGCCCAGGCAGGTATGACCTTGACCCAGAGTAGCATCCTGCTCTCACCAAGAATGATACCACGTTATAGAGAAAAAATTATCAATTTCAACAATTGGCTAAACTTCTGGTGTTATTCAAAGGGGATCCAGTGTCTGTCAGCCTGGGATGACATGCTCGATAAGCCACGCTGCTTTGCTAGAGACGGCTTGCACCTGTCACCCTTAAGCTTTCGAATACTGGCCAAGGCTCTTGCCACCCCCATAGTGCCTTTTTTAGGCAAGGCTCAAAAGACAAACCCACCGCCATAAATAGCACAAGTAACAAAAAACTGAGGGTAATGCTACTCAGTGCCAGAAGTCTAAACCTCAAAATGCACGCACTCAAGGCACTCCTCAGTATGGAGAAAATCGATATATGTTCAGTAACAAAAACCTGGTTTAAGGCTCCAGAGAACACCCCTGCACTACCAGACTACAACTCATACCATGCATTTCAGCCAAAAAAACCTGGACTGAAATACAAAAGGCGGGGGAGTATCCATATTCATCAAGGATACCCACAACTCCAGGTTAGTGGCACAGCACAATGCTTCAGAGATCATCCACGTGCAACTAGCAATGGGCAAAACTGCTTTTCAAATTATAGCTTGCTACAGATCACCCACCATGTCCCAGGACCCCCACTCCGCATTCCTGGAAACACTGGGAAACATAAAGGCCCTATCAAACACCCTGATATTGGGTGATTTCAATTACCCAAACATTAACTGGGAGAACTTCTCAAGTACAAACTCCTTGCCCAACATTTCCTAGAATTTATAAACTCAAACGCCCTGGATCAACTGGTCAACACCCCCACCAGAGGTGACAACCTATTGGACCTCGTCATCACCAACATGGGTGACCGGTGTTCCACACTGGTTGTCATCCCCTCGTTGGTTAGATCTGACCATAAACTTATCACTCTGGATATCCACATTCCACCACCACCCCTGGTCAAAGAAACCACAGCGAAAAAGTTTTCAAAAGCATATTTCATGTTACTTAAGACCGAGGTGGGAAGTTTCAAAGCCCCCATGCTAAAGGATAATGCTGTGCAAGCTGCTAAATCCTTTACTAATGCACTCTACGGGCACCTACAAGAATGAATGGATTGTGCGATCCCAAACAAAACCAAGACTCACTCCTCCAAGAAAAGGAAACCACTCTGGTGGACCCCTACCATAAATAAGCTATACCACAGAAGGAGGAAACTAGTACAGAAAAGAGTAAAATCCCAAGAAAGTAAGACTTCCCTGATCAGTATCCGCAAGAAACTATGTTCCCTCATAAAATCATCCAAGGCTAGGTTTGAAAGAAAAATTGCAATGGACTACAAAGATAACCACAAGGCATTCTTTAGCTATGTCAAGAATCTAAGTGGCAATTCTCAGAACTGCTCGGAGTTAATACAGAATGGCACAAAATACACTGAACCGACCGATATCGCCAACATCCTGGCAGACAGATTCAGTGCAAACCTCACCCCCCTCTCACCCCCAAAAGGGCCCCTAACTATACCAGAAGAATGTGCCCCTGAAATCACAGATACTCAGGTTAAAATAGCCCTTTCCAAAGCCAAAAACACAGCATCAATGGGACCGGACGGTGTCCCAGGCTGCGTCCTACACAACCTCAAAGATGAACTAACCCCTCACCTAAACACGCTGTTTAAACTCAGCCTCTCAACAGGCTATGTGCCCACAGAGTGGTGCACAGCAACAGTTATTCTGCTCCACAAAGGTGGAGCCACAACGGATCCTGGGAACTTATCACCCTATAAGCCTGACTAGCTTGGTCTGCAGAGCTATGGAGTGCATCATCATGGATCTCATTAACAGAGACATTGGGAACCTCCAAACACTGGACCCTACCCAGTTTGGCTTTAAGGGCAGATCATGCCTCCTAAACCTGGTGGACTTCTTTGAGACAGTTACCAAGGCTATAGACGAGGGAAAGATGATCCACACAGCCTACTTAGACCTCGCAAAGGCCTTCAACACCATTCCCCACTCAGGTATTATAGACAAGCTCACCAGCCTGAACATAAACCCCTACGTCATGAAATGGGTTGCCAGCTGGCTCACAGACAGAGCCCACATGTTAAGAGTTGCGGGAGCTAGGTCTGACTCTAAACCGGTTACAAGTGGCATTCCCCAGGGCTCAGTCCTAGGATCCCTCCTGTTCAGCATATACTTTTCAGAGGTGCAGGCAAGCACAGGAGGACTATGGCTGACCAAGTTCGCAGACGACTGTAAACTAGGGGCTATAATTGACTCTCTGGCTGACACAGACATCCTCCAAAAGGGTCTCACTGAGGCAGATACCTGGTGTCAAAACCATGGCCTCAAGCGAAATGCCAAAAAGTGCATAGTCATCCCCTTTGGAAAAAAACAAAATACCCACAAACTATCACATAGGTGGTAGCCCCCTAAATACGGAAGACGTAATAAGGGATCTGGGGACCCAAGTAGATAGTAACCTCTCCTTTGATAATCACATTGCCAAAGTGGTTAGAAAATCCTTTTATGTGGCCCACCTAACCACAAAAGGGTTTGCATCCAGATTGAAAGAGGTCATTGGGCCCCTCTACGCATCACTCATCAGACCCATCATAGAGTACAATGCCCATTTGGGATGTACCTTGCAAGACATCTGCAACAACTGGAAAGACCACAGAAGTACCTCACCAAGAGGATCACTGGCCTCAAGCAGATGCCTTATGAGGTCGACTGAAGAAACTCCAGCTGTACTCGGTTGCATACTGCCTACTCAGAGGTGATCTCTGCCCGACATACAAGGCCATGTCCAACCCAGAATTGATGGACATGCTCCACCTAAAGAAAACAATATCCCCTCAAGCCACATGCTCCAGGGATCTAAACCTCACCACAACAATACATAGGACGTGCTGGAGGGATAGATTCCTGTCCCAGAGACATCCCATGCTCCGGAACAAGATTCCAGTCTACATTAGGCAGACCTCCTCGCTAACCCTCTTCAAGAGAAATCTTGACGAGTGGATGGGAAACAGAAAGTTTACCCCCGGGATCACTTCAGTGGCTCTGCTGGACAGAGGCACAGGGAACTAATTTAAGGGGCGGGCGAAAGCCAACACATTCTGGCTAGGCTGATAAATGCCTTCGGGCAGATAGCCTAGTACCTACCTATGAACCTATGAAGAAGGCTGTGCCATATCATGGGAAAGCATCCCCTTTCTAAAGGGCCTGACTCCTCCACTACTAAACCAGCTTCCTTTGCTCGGCCCTGTTGTTCAGGACTTGCTATATCAAGGCACCATAGAAAGAGTGCCACCTTTCTTCATAGGAAAATGGTTCTATCCCAGAATTTCTAGTACCAAGGAAGAATGGGTAATGGAAACCCAATCTGGATCTTTGCCTTCTAAACACCTTTCTAAAGGTGCCCACCAACAAAATGCTGTCCCTGTACACTCATCTGCCTTTTAATCTTCCTCGCTCCTTTCTTCTATCACTAGACTTGAAGGATGCTTCTACCCTGTTGCAAGAAATTCCTCAGATTTTTCTCTGACTCAGCATATATTTTCACCACAATGTCTAGCTCCAGTGGTGGCTTTCTGCTTCACATAAGGAATTCACATTTTACATTACCTGGATGACCTACGGATTCATACTCTCTCTATAGACTCCCTTCTTAAGCATGTACACTACACAATACACTTCCTATCCATCCTAGAGTTCGCAATCAACTTCAAAAAAATCCCTTTTCATGCTCACTCAGGACCTGTGTTTGTGGGTTGCAGACTAGACACATGCAGAATGCTCATCTTTCTTCCTCAGGAAAAAGTTCTCAGAATTGCCACCTCTTTCAGAAATCTCTTCTCAGAGTCCCTCTGCATAGCAAGGGAGATACAGAGGGCTTTGGATTTCATGGCAACTGCCATCCAGTGCTTCCTCTAGCCAGACAACATATGCAGACAATTCAGTGGTACCTAAAGTCAGTGTGGTCCCAACATTCCCATCCAGTGGATAGCCTGATCCCTCTCTTACCTTGCCTCAAAAAGGAGCTGCTCTGGTGAGAAAAGCAGGTAATGCTCAACCTGAGTCTACTTTTCACCCCAGCCCCACCCAACCAAGTTCTTCACACAGATGCCTCTGACAGAACATGGAAGGCATGGACAGATTCCCATTGAGTGAAGGAGAAATGCCCCCCCCCCCTCCTGAAAGAAATGAAAGGCCTTCTACAAGCACTGCAGGTATTCTGCCATCTGTGGAAACATGGCTAACTACTGGTGTACACCAACACCACCACAGTTATGTGGTATCTGAATAAACACGGGGGCTCAAGATCTTACCCACTGTGCAGGCTACTGCAGGTGGCATGGCCTCTAGCCACACAAATGGGCATGATTGTGACAGCTGCATACATTCCCTTACAAGAATATGCACCAGTGGATTGGAGGACCCTCATGATTGGACCCTGGAAAAACTATTCTTCAGAACAATCAGGCATCAGTGGGGAGCACCACAAGCTGACCTGCTTGCTTCATCAGAAGAAACACCATCTTTCCCTGTTCTGCACCAAGAGTCCTTCTCCCTTAGCTAGGTGGAAAGATACTTTCTCTTTCCAGTGGTTGAGGAAGTTCCTGTATACCTTTTCCTCTCTGCCACTACTTCCAAAAGTCCTAACAGTTCAAAAGAAAGCTCTGAAACTCCAACTCCTGGCCTTCTACTCCACCTGTCCAAGGGGAACTACAGGAAAATACTGTTGCAACCAGATCTACTCGCTCAACTGCAAGGTCTGCTTTTCCATCCAAGTCTAGCCTATCTCATTCTCACTGTGTGGGTAAATAGGGTTCTGATCCCTACAGACCCCTCTTCTCTGAGGATGTGGTTCAGGTTCTTCTGGATCTTACCTCTACCATAGTGTGTCTGAACTCTAGGCTTTTATGGCTAGTTCAGCCTTTCTAATCTTCCATAACACAGGGTGATTGTCAGGGCCAGGCAATCATTCATGCCCAAGGAAGTGAATGAGATGTCCTTCAGTCAGGCTCTCCACTTGCCTATCTTTTTTTCCTAATCCACAGAATAAGAGGAAAGAATACTCCACTCACTAGACATTCACAGGCAGATGAGGTTCTACTTGAACAAAACTGAAATTGTTAGACAAACTGACTAACTTTTTGTTTAATTCAGGGATTCCAAACTTTGTCAGCCCATCTCTAAGCAAATCATTGCATGTTGGATGTCGAAGGCCATCTCTTTTTGTTACACACAATATGGGGAAGCATTGCCTTCCTGACCAAAAGCAAATTCCAATCAGGCAGTGGTCTTTTCTGGGGGCCTTCCACAAGGGTGTGCATGCCAGGTCCATCTTGGAAGTGGCCACCTATTCTTCTGTGTACATCTTCACCAAGCTTTACAATATTGATGGCTTTTCAAGATCCTGGGCTACCTTTGCTGGGTCTGTCCTGTCTGGTCTGCTGGACAACTCATCCTCCCTTTGGCCAACCTGTGTCTTCTCTATCTTGTTCAGCTCTGGGATTCACCTACATGTTAACAATCTTCCAACAGTGATTTCCGTCAGGACATAGTACAGTTGTATAAGAACATACCATAACAGTAGATGTCCTACTGATCAATGTTGCAGTATTTCTTCCCTCACTCCCCCCCCTTCTCTTGTCCTCACCTGCAGTATTTCTCTTTCCCTCTGTTGTACACCATAGACTGCTTTCTGGGGAACCTGCTTACCTCTTCGAGCTACACTCCTCCTAGGTGACCAGTTTCCTCTCTCAATAGTCTTCAGGCTATTGGCTGATGCGTAATTCTATCTGTATACCCCAATGCATACAAGCCGAGGTCACGAGTTGGACATATGTCCTTGGGGAAAGTAAAGCTTTGGTAACTCGGCCGATGACAGTGGTAATAACACATTTGTTAAAGGCATCTACTGTTATGTTAAGTTCTTACACAACTGTACTTTCTAATGCATGGAGCAAGTACATAAGCTCTATTTACATTATTATTTAGTGAGCCAGTACAGGTGGAATTGTAATCTTGTGAAGCAGTGCAGTGATGGCACAAAGATGTATTTACAAAATGGTTATATATGTTGATAAATGTTTTTTCATTTCATATTGGATAGCTATTTTGTTTTCATTTTGTATAAGGCTGTCATTTTACAACCTTTTTGAGTACTGAAAAGGGATACTGCCTGGAAATACACA
The DNA here is from genome assembly GCF_019279795.1 of Protopterus annectens. Classification (NCBI taxonomy): domain Eukaryota; kingdom Metazoa; phylum Chordata; order Ceratodontiformes; family Protopteridae; genus Protopterus; species Protopterus annectens. The sequence goes on from NC_056736.1 coordinate 393,272,747, forward strand.
CTTTGAGGATGACACTTATGGGTGAGGGGGCTATATCATTTTTCTGTTAAAATCAGTAGTGTCCTTTAATTCAGATAGTACAGTTTTCTATTAAATGAATTATTTTGAAAGTACAAACAGCAAATACAGTAAATAAATAACTAATGGCTAGATTATGTTTACTTTGTTGAAGTTATTGGTGGTTATTGATTGCAGGGGGTGGTCAGTTGACTGCTTTATAGTATATAGATATATGCACGTATAACTTAAAGCATTTGCCATTGCAGTTAGGACAGAAGGCAAACTTAAGCATTATGCCTCACAGACCTAGGTTCATGAATTTACTTATGACCCCACTCCCAACGAGGCACAAATTAATCGATTTATAAATTTTAATTGCTATGTTTTTGGACCCTCTGCTATGATTTTATATGGTCCCCAGCTATGATTTGGAAAGCCAAGATGTATGCTTCTGCCATTTTTGTGCATTTTGACCTTGTGGAGAGCAGAAATGCAGGCCATCACCAGCCTGTAATTCCTTAATTTTTTTTGTGTCTTCAGCTGACACTGAAGAACCTTCTCCTCCTTGGAACTTGAATTGCATGATTCACAGGCTTACCTAATCCATATTAAAGTCAAGTGATTTAATAGATATGAAGTTAATTTCTTGAACAGCTCTTTTGGTGGTGACCATTTCCTATTCCTATAGGATCTCGCTACTGCAGGCAATGATTTGTATGGAACACCTTTTTATTGTAAGGACTGGATTTCCATTGAGACTGACCCGCATTTTTTTCCAGAACTGGAGTAGTTCTGATCTTAACCATGTTCATTTACCTCCCAGTTTTCTTTATATAGCCAGAATCAAAAGGAGAGAGTTGTTTCTTACCATTGTAGAACTGATCAGCTTAGAAAGGTGTATGATGAATTCAGAAAGATAGACCTGTTTTTTGTGGTCCAAGTAAATATGGTATAGCTACCCAAGTATATTAATAATTGGATTTTTTGTTTGCATATGTTTACTGGGAAAGTCCAACTGGGTCATAAAGTACAATAAAATTACATGAATATAGCAACTTGTAAATAGGGTTACAGCAATGGTGATTGTTGACTTCTTAGTATGGGGAGGCTGCAGGAAGTGAATGAATGGATAGGGCTAACTGCAGTGGTATGGGGCTCTATTACAACAGGTCAATGACTATCATCTGCTGTCAAACAGTAGATGACATCAGTCACTGTCATCAATGGACTACCTCAGTACCCACTTATTATAGCTACTTTATGGACTATATATTGAGCAGATATCTACACTCTATAAGGCCAACCTTAGATGAAATGGAATCCTAGACAAAAGGACTCCATGCTCTCTTGTTGCACATTGTTCTCCCCTGAATTTCCCCAGTGCCATTTCCTTGTTCCCATCCTTCATCCTGGCCCTACACTATCCAGAGAGATTACTTATTTCCTTTTTGTAATACTTTGGCTAACTTTGTTAACTTTGTCGTTAATATTTTTAATGCATCCTAATTTGGCAAAACTACTGCGTAATAAGTGTAGAGAAGTAACTAAATTAAGCTGGTGGCCTGGGGGACACTACCAATCATAAGGTTCTAAATTTTTGAGGTGCATTTTTTTTTAATTTAATTCAAATTTCTTTCAAAATTTATTAGTATTAATAGTATTTATTAGAAGATCAAATTTGTTTTATCTAAAGCTTAATGTTCAAAGCTAAAAAACGAGTAAATTTCAATAAATTGAGTTAAATACGTGCAAAGGTATATTTTATCTATCTATCAATCTATCTATCTTTTATAGACCAGGTTAACTCCACCAGGCTAGTAGCCTCTTTTCAGGGGAGACTCAAGGTGGAATTTATACTAGTAGTTTAGATTTAGTCAGGGCAACAGGGAACTTCCCCTACTCTTGGTAATAGGGGGAAGAGTTTGTGTGTTACACGTCCTGACTTCCAGTGCATGTTCCAGGTGTGGAGGTGGCCTGGTAAAACAGGGAGAAAACTTGGCTGCTGAGACCTAAAGCTTTTTGGAAGTGAAGTTTGATGAAAATGGAGGAAAAAAATGGTAGAATCACTACCAGACCTGTTTTCAGGCGATGTGGAAGCAGAGAGATAGATTCAGAGGATATTTTCCAGAAAAACCTGTTTGAAGTGGCAGAATCAGCAGAAAAATGTATTATTTCAACCCTCCAGTTGGGAGGGTTACAGGACAAAGTAGCTGGAAGAGCTAATTAACCAGAGTGAGCCAGAAATTGGAGCTGCTTTATCCTGGAGTGACATTATGGAAAAAAAATAGAAGAGGGAAAAAAGAACCAAAGAAGGTTCCAGAAAAAAAGTCCTATGCTCAGTCAAAGAAGGAACTAAGGAGAAGATAGAGATTAAGGAAACAAAGAAGAAATGTGTTTGGGTAACCTGACAATGTTATTGCACCTTTGGGAGTAAAAGCTGAAGAGATAATAGCTTTCATTTTAATTAACAAAGACACTTTTTGTGACTTTTTTTTTTAAATTGATCAGGCCATGGGGAAACATTTTTGGGGCCTATGGAAAAAAGAAAGTAGACTTTACATCCTCAGAATATGTGGTGCAAGCCTTTTTCAAGCAAACAAAAAAATAATTTTAGTTCAGTTTAGAACTCAAGTGGAAGCAGAAGAACTGCGTGAATATTTGTTGATATGTAAAGAAGTGTTGCACACTGCTAAAATCTATGATGTGAGAGGATTATGGACTGGAGGCTGGGAATGTAGCATAATTTTGAAAATTCAAAATGACAATGGCATGGCTTTGTAAGGTACAGAGGGCAAACAAAGACTTTTATGGAAGAAGCAATCATTTAATTAATGAGTGTGACAAAAAAGATGATGTTTATGTGGTCTGACAGGCCAGAATGCAAATAAAATGTGAAGTGAAATGTAAGTAATGTCATAATGCAGGACATTCATGGTTTGAATGTGAAGTAGAAATACAAGAAAATGAAGATTAAATTGTACAAGAAAAGAATTTAGAAAATTTACAAATGCACACAACACAAGAAAAAACATAGATGTAGTATTTAAATAAAAGGGGAAAGACAGAAGGAAAAAGAAAAACAGAGAGAGAGAGATAGACAGAGGAAACAGGTGGAGAAGAGTCAAAGTGGCAGATAAAAGGTAAGAGAAATTCATTTGGAAAGAGGGTTAGAGAAAGAAAAAAGAACATTAAAAAATATAATGGTTAAAGAAAAATAAGAAAGTTAAGGGATAAGAAAATTATTTTAATTGTTTTATGAAGCTGAAAATATTAGCTTTGAATGTGAACAGTATGAAGAATTCTAAAAGAAGAATTAATATTTTACAATGGTTTTATGCACTAGATTGCTCAAGTAATAGTGTTAGAAGACATTAGAATATTAACAGAAGAAGAAAGGGTGCAAACAGAAAAACTTTGGAATGGTAATTTTATTTGGAGCATAGGCAAAGAAACATGCTCAGGTGTATATGTATATATATGTGTGTGTGTATATATATATATATATATATATATATATATATATATATATATATATATATATATATATAATGCCAAGGAAATATACAATAGTAGAACTAGACTGAATGACAGTAGTGGATATCACATGGAAAGATATGTATATAGACTAATAGCTTTACATGCACATGTGACAAAAAAAGAAAGAAAAACAGTGTTTAAAAGTATATCTAATTATGTGTGTGTTAACATGGATATAATAATGACAGGTGACTTTAATTGTAATTTGAAAAATAAAAAGAATATTTGTGATGTTAAAATGGTTACTGAAATTATAAAAAGTGGAAAATTATAAACATGGAAAAATAAACACTGAACATATAAAAAAATGAAATTAAAGAAATTTATTTTTTTATATCAGAAGGTTTAAAAAATTACACAAAAAGTAAATAAATATACTGGGTTTTCTGATAATGTGGCAATTTGGATAAGAATTCATGAAAATGATGAGTATATTAAAAATAGGAAAAGGTATAAAAGAGTAAACAAAAGAAGAATCAGAAGAAAGAAATTATAGAATTGTGACAACATATTGGTATGAGAGATTCTTATGAAATTTGACTATTTGGTGGATTCAGTTTAAAAAGAAATACAAAAAAGTGTTTTTTAGAATGCATAGAAAAGAAAAAGAAAAAATGGAATACAAAATATTAAGTTAAAAACTATTAAAAGATTTAATAGAGAAGAAAATTTTTTTTATGAAAAAGAATAAGAACTATATAGAAGAAATCAGGATAATGATAAAGTATTAATTAAGCAAAATTGTTTACAAGGAAGAAAAGTAGTAGCACCATACTTATGTAATATAGTAAAAGAAAGAATGATAATGAGATTTAAAAATATAAAGAAGGGAAACAAGTTAAACAAGAATATGTATTAGATTTATATAGTAAAAAGAAGTTAACATAGAACAAATTTACAATGGGGAAAAATTAAGGAAGATAATGAATATGTAGAAAGAAAAATAAACGTAAATGAGTTGAATGAGCTCTTGAAAGATATTCATGTTAATTCAGCTACCGGTTTGCACGGAATTGAATATAGTATGTATAAAGAAATGTATGATTGGCAAAAAATGGTGTTTATAGAAGTAATGTATGAGTGGCTAAAAAAGGAGTTAAGTATATAGTAATTTGTACAGGTGTGATACACTTTATATTAAAGAAAGCAGATAAAGATGAAATAAAAAATTGGAGACTAGTTACACTGAATAACACAGACTGTACAATTTTCATGAGAATAGTAACTAAAAGATTACAATGTAAAGTAGAAAGAATACTTGATCAGAATTTGTTTGGGGGGAAGGAAACGGGAGTAAAGACCTGGTGTGGGTAATAAGAGAAGTAATTGATATTATTAATAAAAAAGTGGAAATAAAAAATCTTTTTTAGGGGTTGTTAGTAGGGCATATGATAATATTCATTATGAATCATTATGAGGTATCTTACAAGCATATAACATAAGTGAAAAAATATTACAAGTAATTAAATCAATATATGAAAAGAATTATGTGAGATTGAATGCAAATGGTTGGATTGCAGATAATTTGAAAATAGATGTATAAAACAAGGATGTCCTGCAAGCAGTACAATCTTTGCTATAGTTATGAACACAGTAGTAATGAAAATTAATAAAATGTCAAGTAAGAGAGGATATAGAATGATGGAGGAAATGCAGTTGTCAATAATGCATACTTACACTGATGATATTGTAGTAATAGCAAAAAATAAAGCCTGGATGGAAAAATGTAATGGAAAATTAAGTACACGGATGAAGGAAATTGGTTCAAGCATAACTAGAGAAAAGTAAAGGATTTGGGTATGAAAGTATTATAGGAGGTGTGGAATATAATGAGAAATAAATATATTAGGAATAGTATTTGGAAGTACAGAATACACACATGAACAATGGGACAAATTATTAAAGAAATTAAAGACATGATTACATTCTGAAAGACATATAGGTTATCATACAAGAAGGAAGCACATTTAATTAACACCATAGTAGGTAAAATAGCTTATATAGCAAATGTTTACATGATGCCAATGAAACTTGAAAAATAAATTGTGCAGATAATTTTTTTCGTTTATTTGGGAGTCAAGATTGAACCTGGTTAAGAGGAGAAATTTGGATAGGGGCTGATTAATCCAGTTGTGCATGCAGCCATTTTAAATATGTATAAAATACTAAAGGGAATAATGAAAAATAATAAAGACTTGATAGAAATGATAATGTATTGTACGTATAGAAAAATACCGGAAGAAATGGAAATGAAAAAAAGTAGAAGTGTTTTTAATGAAGAAATGAAAATTGTATTGTGGAAATTACAAAAGAATGTGATTGAAAATAATGGTATGTTAACATTATGGGATCCTTTTTATTTGGTGGATCCATGGTGGATCCATGGAATTTGGTGGATCCATGGTGGATCCATGGAAGGAGTTAGGAACAGATAAGGAGAAAGCAATAATGAGATACAAAAATTATTTAAAAAAATAAGAATGTAATGATTTTTTTTTGTGAAAGTTGTCCATAGGAAAATTACCAGTGGGGGCAAATATGCCATATAAGAGAAAACAGAATATATTATGTAATAAATGTAAAGAATTGGAAACTACAGAGCATTTTTGTAAATGTGAGAGAATTCAAAAACTGTGGAAAGAAGTATACTTTTTATTTATATTTATATAATATTTAACTGGGAAAGTCCAACTTGGAAAGAAGCCAGTTTTCAGCGGAGGCCCAGGAAGAAACACTCCAGATGCATGTCTTTGTAATTTGGGAGGAAACCGGAGCACCTGGAGGAAAGCTGCATGAACGTAGGGACACCATGTAGACTTCGCACAAAAGGCAGTCCAACCAAGAATCAAACTGGAGAACCTCTTGCTGTAAGGTGGCAATGCTACTGCTGCACCACTGCTTATGTAAACATGATTTGATTAAAATGTATTTAAATTTTGAAATGTTAAACATGGATATGATAGAGTATGGGGTTTTATGGGACTAGATCCCAGAATGAAGCAAAGAAAATGGACAGAATCATATTGTATATAACATGGGTCATAAGTAATGAAAGACTCAATGAACTCAAATACAGTGGAAAATGGATTTTGATAAAAATACTAGACAAAATATGGTTTTGGTTGTGGGATAAAGATTGGGACGAAATACTTAAAATAGGAATGTCAGTGTATTGATAAAATATGTAAATATCGTAAATATGTAAAAAAATATGAATTGTGTATATGTATACAAATAAAAAAACCTACTCTGCACTGTACGAGGAAACTTTTGATAGCGGCATTCTCCATCTCTTGTTTCCATTTCAGGTGCGTAGACAGTCCAGACTAACAGGAGGAAATATGGTGAGGGCTAGTGATCATAATTCAAAAAATATTAAAGAGATCAGTGTGGAGATGGCTGAGCCTTTACATGAAAGACAGCTAAAAGAATCTGAAGAAGCAGAGAAGTCATTGGTATCCAAGGAAAATGTAGAAACTAGTAATGCTGGTGAAGTGGTTCTAGATTCAGAGACTTTATTCCAAAAAAAAAAAAAAGCTGTTCGAAGTGGAAGAAGACAGTTAACAGGAATGTATTTTTGCAACTATTCATTCCAGAGGGTTGCAGGATAATTATTTGAAGGAGCTGATCAACCAAAGTGAACCGGAGAGTGAACTGATGGCATCATGGGAAGAAATTATGGTGAAAATGCTGGAAGAAGAAGTTCTAGAAGATAAAAAGTAAGTCATATACACAGACTGTTGAAGGAGAAAAAAGAAATGAGAAGGGAATGGAGAAGAAATGTGTAGTAAGAATAAGTAGCAAGAAAGAAATAGGACTGGACACGTACAAGGTGTGGGAAACTATAATTGCACCATTGGGTGTTTCACCCAAGGAAGTAAGCATTTATTCTTATAAACAAAGAAGCATATATTGTGACATAATTTTTGAAACAGGACAATGCATGGAATTTTTTTTTTTAGAAAAATATCAGCTAAGAGAACTGGCATTCATGGATTAAATACATAGTATAGATATTTCTTAGAGAAACAAAAAAGTTATACAGTTCAGAACGGAAGTTGAAAAAGATGAATTAAAAGGACATTTAAAGACAATATGTAAAGAGGTGATGGGCATAAAAATATATGACTAAAGAGGTTTATAGACTGGGGGGTTGGGAATGTGGGTTTATTTTGAAAATACAATGTAATAATGTGCATATTCACAGTGTGATTAATGTGAATGATAACAAAGGACTTAAGTACAAAGGGCAACCTAAAACATGCTTTTTGTGAAACAAAAGGTGACCACTTGATTGATTAATGTATATGAAAATTGAAAATGTTTTGTGGCAAAACAGGGTATACAGCAAAAAATGTGATGTCAAATGTAGGAAATATGGAAAAACTGGACATATATGGATGCAATATGAAGAAAATATAGAAATTGTAGAAAAAGAAGGTGTACAGGATGCAGTGCATGACAGTGTAGAGAAGGAAGAAGAAAAACAAGAAAAGAGCAATGATATAAAGGAGGCAAAATATGGGGAAAAAGAGGGAAGAATTGATTGATACATATGAAGAAGAATATGTAAATTGGAAAATAGTGAGAGGAAAGAAAAATTCCATTGGGAAAAGGGTAAAAGAGAGGAAAAATAAAATTTAAAAGCATAATTGTGAAAGAGAATAAAAAAGGTAAAAGATGAGAGATAAATAATATTTAAAATCTGAAGATTTTAGCTTTAACTGTAAATAGTATAAAGAATATCAAAAGAAGAATAGTTATTTTAGAATGGTGTGCTTCAGTAGACATGCATATTTTCATATTAGAAGATACCAGGAATTTGACAGAAGAGGAAAGAATGCAAACTGAAATACTATGGGGTGGAACAGTTATTTGGAATATGGGGAAAGATGCATGTTCAGGAATCGGCATATTATGCAAAGAAAATATTAACATCCAAAGTTTACATTAGTTGAATAAGGAAGAATAACTATATAAGACTTAAGATGAAAAATAAAGGTTTGTAGGATTATTACTTTATATGCTTATGTTACAAAGAAAGAAAGAGAAACAATGCTTAAGAAAATTCTAAATTATGTAGGCATTAATATAGATATAATAGTAGGAGACTTTAATTGTAATTTAAGAACAGGAAAGAAAAAAGTAATGATGTTAAAAAGTTGCATGCGATAATTAAAATTGGAAAATGATATATATGGGATAACAAACGCTGGAATTATAAAAGAGGAGAAATTAAAATGGAAATTGATTATTTCCTACTGTCATATAGTTTAAAATATTACAAAAAGGAGAAAGACAGGTTATTCAGATCATGTAGCTATATGGATAGAGGTGTATGAGAAAGAGGGATACATAGAAATAGGTAAGGATATTAAAAGTCTTAATGAAAAAGTTTTAAATAAAGATGGTAGAAAAGAAATGAACAAATTATGGAAAGCTCATATACGTATGAGAATATTTTTATAGAAATTGAACCAGTTGGTGGATAAGTTTTAAAGAAAAATATAAAAAATGTGTTGTGGAATACCAAAATGAAAAGAGGAGAATAGGAAAAATAAGATCTAAACAATTAAGTCAAGAACTGTTTAAGGGAGATAAGACAACTTTTTTTCGAGAAAGAAAAAGAAATGTATGATACAAACCAAGAAAAAATTAAAAAGACTATTGTATAAACAATGATGATGTTTACAAGGAAGAAAATAAGTAGCACTCTATTTGAATAAAATAGTAAAAGAAAACACAAGAATAATAAGAGAATTAACAGTGTAGCGAACAATAATATGAGACAAAATATGTAATGTGATTAAACATATAAAACAGAATTTTGTAAAAAAAAAAAAAAAAAAAAGGAGACAAAAGTAAAGGAGAAATGGATGGTTAAAACCAAGTAAAAAAATGAGAATTTGGAGAAAAATATAGGCGTTAAAAAATGAAATGAAGTATTAAAATATATTAATATGGATATAGCTACAGGATTGGATGGCATTGAATTTCATATGTATAATATGGAAAAATTGGAAGAAAGTCCTTTTTGCAGAGGTATTAAATGAATGCTTAAGGAAATATAATAGATATGTTTGGGAATCATGAAATGTATATGGGAAAAAAGGAGATAAAGATGATATAAAAAATTGAAGACCAGTAGTATTGAATAATGCAGATTGAGATATTTATGAGAATAATTAAAAGAGTATTAAATAAAGTAGAAATGTTGCTTGATCAAACAGTCTTTGGTAGAAAAGTGAAAGCAATCAAGACTTATAATGGATAGTAAAAAAAAATAATAGATGATATTGTAAATAAGGTAGAAACAAAAATGATGATAGGAGATCTAATTAATGCATTTGATAAAATAAAATATGATTCTTTATGGGAAATGCTAGAGGCTTTAACGGTTTACTGTCAGATGTGTGACACTTACTCCACCATCAGTTGGTTGAAGGTAAAGGTGTAAAAAAGGCTAAATTGTGATTAGAAATCCCGTCACCTCTGAAATGACATGTAGCTTGCATTCACGGTTTTGAATATCACTTTTTACAGCTGAATTGCACTACAGTGGGGATCTGGAAAATTACCCTTTTTGTCACTGTAGTGCAATCTCAGCATTAGAATATACAATTAGCAAGGGGGTGTGGGGACATAGCCCCCCACATGGGGGGTTTGCTGCCTGCAAAACAGTAACATCGTGTTTGTTTTATAAATAGGATTTTTTTTTGCTGATCCCGAACTGTACAGGAAAATGCCAAATGTTGAGGTTTTAATTCTGAACATTACAGCATTTTGAATACTCGGCATGACAGTTTTCGATGTTATTTTTCAAACAGACCATCACATGAACGTCAGCCTTTCAGAGTTTTAATAGTAAAACTTTTTTAGAATTTTTATTGAATTATCACTTGTGACATAGGCAAATTTACAATAAGTCAAAAGTAATACAACTGTATTAAATTAGCAAACATTATACTTTACATATATTGCTATATATCATATAACCCAAGCACCATTACATAAATTATTCACTTTCTGCCCCCTTTTTAAGCAAGAAACATCTTTATTAAACCATCACTTACAACATAAGCAATCATTTATATAAATGAAAGCAAACCACACTGACAAAATCCTAGTTGCAAGCATTTTACATCACGCACCATACTGACACACTCACAGATGCAAATATTCTAAATCACTTATAATCTACCCAGTCATTTTCAGTCAAACATTGCATATCTTATTTTAAGTCCTGTTTTCTTTTAAACCCCAATTCTCCCCTGTATGTATTCCCACAATTCCCATTTTTCCTATGTAGTTTGCTCCTACCTTTTTTTTAAGGATCTCGATTCCAGTTGTTTTATCTCTGTTACTGTATTCACTACTAATATAGTTGGTTTAGATTTTGATTTCCATTTTCTAGTAATTGCTGTTTTTGGGAGCCACCATAATTAGACACAGCAAGACCTTGCCATGTCTAGGCAATTCTGATTTTGTATCACAGCTCAGAAAAATCATCTCTGTTGTCACACCAATCCACCCACCTAGCATCTCTGATAGTGCATCCTGCAGGGAATCCTTAAAGTTTGCCAACCCACCACACTTCCAGAAGATATGTTCCCAAGTGCCTCTTTCTTTCCCATCACACCTGGAAGTACTAGAGGCTTATAAGTGATACAATAGTTAAAGTAATTAAGCCAGTATATGAAAGAAATAACATAAGAATAATTTTAAATGGATGGCTAAGTGAAGAAATTTGTAATATGATGTGGAATAAAACAAGGATGTCCAGTGAGTATTATCATATTTGTCTTAGTTATTCATGTAATTGTTAATAAAATAAATAGTAAATTAAATATGGTAGGATATAAGAAATACGATTACCAACTATCTATGCAGATGACATAGTATTAATCACTAAAACTAAAGAAGGAATGGATGAAACAATTAAAAAGTTAATGGAAGAGTTAGACAGTTGGCCCAAGTATAAATAAAGAAAAAAGTAAAGGCTTTGAATTCATGGGTAGTATAAGAGATACACAGTTTAATAGGGAGACCATAAATATATTAGGAATTATATTCAGAAAACATTAATATATTAAAAAAACAATGGGAGAAAATATTCAGGAAATAAAAAACATATGCACATTCTGGATGGCATATAATCTATCATATAAGTAAAAAAGCATATCTGATAAATTCTATTTTACTAGGTAAGTTAGCATATTTAGCAGGTGTATATACAATACCGACTGACAATGAAAAAGAGATTGTGTCTATGATGTTTTCATTCATATGGGGATCCAGACTGAATCCAGTGAGAAGGGGAATTTTGTATGTAAAAGAAGGATGAGGGTTGAGGTTAATAAATCCAATTGTCCGTACAGCTTCATTGAACCTGTATAAAGTTTTTAAAAGCTACAAAAAAGAAAATAAGAATTTAATAGAATGCATTTTTTATGATAAATATGTGTTTTTTGGGGAAAATGGAAATAGGGAAGAGAATGAAGAATTATATGAATGAGGAAATTAAGGAATATCAGAATATTCCTAAGGAAGTTAAGTGTGATTAGAACTGAAAAGAAAATAGGAAAGAATGACATTTGAACATTATAAAAGAATAGTATTTCATCTTTTCTTAGAAACAATTGGAAATAAAAAAGAAAAAAGCTATTAAAGAAAGATTCATGAGGTGTAGAAAAATATATGAATGCAAGGATTTTTGGTGGCGATTATCAATAAGTAAATTACCTGTCAAAGCTAACATGCTGTATAAAAGAAAACAGGAAAGGATTTGTATTTATTATGGAGAACTTGAAACAACTGAATATTTTTTTAAAATGTATTAGAGTAAAGAAATTGTGGGAAGAAATATATAAATATAAAATGCTGAAAGGTTTAGAAAAGATAGGACATATAAACATGGACATGTTGGCATATGGATATTATGATAAGGAAAAAGTGAAGAAAATTGATAGAATAATATTTTATATTTTATGGACAATATGGGTGGAAATACTTAATGAAATTAAATTTAATGGAAAATGGATATTAGCAGAAATTCTAAAGAAAATATGTTATTGGCTTTGGAAAAAAGGGTGGGGGATCATCAGTAATATAAATGGCTTAATATTATATAAAAGTGTAAATAATGTATGTAAGTATTGATTATCAATAAAGAACCCCTACTGTGTTGTTGTGAATGGGACTCATTTTGCAGGAGCACTTCCTGTTTATTTTCCACGTGCAGAGGCAGCCCAGACAAACTGGAAGGCAGATGGTAAGAGAATGAGATAATGGAGTGGTGAGAGAAATAGAGGAGAAAGCAAATATCAAGACCAGTGAATGTGTGTAGGATTAAGAGGAGATGTTTCAAGGAAGTCTGTTTGATTGAAATGAGTCAGCAAATGATGGAAGTATAATTGCAGTCTTCCAGTCAGGAGGGTTGTGGGATCAATTTACTTAAAGAAATGGTGATGCAGAGTGAGCCGGAAAATGAAGTTGGTGTTTCCTGGGTGGTCATTATGGAGAAAATACAAAAGGTGGATGCAGAGACTATTCTGAATAATATTGGTGATATGGAAAAACATATGCAGAGAAAGTAAATGAAGGCAAAAGGGGAGTAGCAGAAAAGGCAGAAGAAAATGAAAAATGGAAATACATGGTAAGGATCTAAAGAAAAGAAGACAATGAAATGGACAGGTATGAAGAGTGGGATCACTTAATAGTTCCTTTGGGTGTAAAAACACATGAGGTAAGAGCATTTATTCTTATTAATGGAGACATTTTGTGACATGTTTGAAATTGTTTTTTTCAATGGAAAATGTCTTGGAGAATGTGAAAAAAAGAATGACTGCAATCCATGGAATCATGTGATGACATTTAATAGGGAAACAAAAAAGAAAATGTATGTACAATCTTAAACAAAAGTAGAAAGGCTGACTTTGAAAGCATATTTGAAAACTTTATGTAAAGAAGTAATGGACAATATGGGTTTATGGACTGGTGGATGGGAATGAAATATTGTATTACAAATAGAAAGAGAAAAAAATATACATTTACCAAGCATAATAAATGTGGAGGGGAAAAGGGATGTCGTAAAATACTGATGGCAACACAAAACATGTTTTTTTTGTAGAAAAGGTCATTTGATAAGTAACTATAATGAAAGAAAATGTTATATTTGTGAGGGATGGACATGATGCAAAAAATGTGAATTGAAATGTATAAATGTAACAAAATTGGACATTTATGGATGGATTGCAAAAAAGAAAAGAATAAGGAAAAAGAAAATATACAAAGAGAATACATTTTTAGAGGTAGTAGAAATAAAAGAAATATTAGATGAGAGAAAAAATAATAGAGGATATAGAAGAAGGTCCTTAAGTGATGAAGACATAAATTGTGAGGTAGTAAAAGAAAAAAGAACAAATTCTGTTGATAAAAGTAAAAGACAGAAAAAGAAATTTTAAAGGGATAAGTACAAAAGAAAAAATGAAAGGAAATGGATGTAAAAGAATATATACAACTAATGATTGAGGTTGGTATAATGGTTAAAGTGTTTGACTCACAGACATAAGGTCCAGTGTTTGATTTTCACCTTTTGGAGGGAAATTGCCTAGGCTTAGAATGGCCTGCTAAGAAAGCTAGCCTAGTATTTAGCTATGAATTTATGAAACCATGAATTTAAGGAAAAGAGAAAATTAAAATTTTAGAGTGTTTTCTGTAAATGTGAATAGTATTAAGAATATAGTAGGAAGAATAGGGATTGTGGAGTGGTATAATACATGTGGTGTAGATGTAATTATATTAGAAGACAAGATTTTTAACAAATGAAAGATTACAAAGAGAGTCATTATGAGGAGGAAAGAGAATCTGGAATTTTGGAAATGAGAGGTGGACTGGAATAGCTGTAGTCTATAAAATATAGTAAAGATATATGTACCTTTAGCAGAAATTATAAGATTAACCATTGTAGATTTAAAATGGAAAGAACAAGTGTATAGAATAATATTATATCCTTAGACTAACTGTAAAGAAAGAGAAAGATTATTTCATCAGATTTTAGACTATAGTGATAAATATGACTATTATAGTAAGAGGTGAAAAGAAAGAAAATGATATAAGAAAAATGTCAAAGGTTATAAGATGTGGTAAATTAAAACTCTGGGACAAAAATTCACGAACTTACAAAACTAGTATATGTAGAACTGAAATAGATTATTTTATAGTACCAGACAGTTTAGTTATAGGAGCAGGCAAGGTAGTTGAAACAAGATTTTCTGAGTGACTCGCAGTATCGCTAGAGATAAAGGAAGACAGGGAATATTTAAAAATTGATATAAAGAATAAATGAGAAAGCATGGAATGAAGAAGGAAAGAGATTAATAATACAGTTATGGAAAGGTCATGTTACTATAACAAAATTTTATAAAAATTTCTCTGAATGGTAGATGATATTTAAGGAAAAATATAAAAATATTTTTCACAGTGGCATTATGATGTGAAAAAACTAGAGAAAAATATAATAAAACATTTGATGATTTATTATAAGATTTAGAACATAAGGATATAATTCTTTTCTTTGTCAAAGTACTTTGCATGAAAGAAAGAAAAAATACAAGATTTTGTTATATAAGCAAAGATATTTTACAAGGAAAAAGAGTAGTAGTATCAAGTTACTTAAGCAGATTAGTAAAGGAAGATGATAGTGTATTGAGAGAAAAAAGATGTAAAAGGAGAAATAAAAAGAACTAAGGAAAATATTATGAATACCATATTTAAGTACAATAAATGTTTAAAAAAGGAAGGCAGTGAAAAAACAATGAAAGCAAAAAAAGTTAACAGAAAAAGAGAATAAAGAGGTGAAAAGGGAAATTTCTTTAAATGAGCTAGATAAATTATTAGGACAAGTAAATAGATTCGGCTGCAAGACCAGACAGAATAGGATATGAAATGTATAAAATTTTAAGAAAAAATTTTAAAGATTTTGAATGAATTGTTAAATGAATGTTTTTGTGTAAAGAATTATGTAGTGGAATAATTAAATTCATATGGAAGAAGGAAAATAGAAGACAATTAAAAAATGGAGACCAATAGTATTAAATAATGATTATAAAAATTTTGAGAATAATACAAAGAGATTTAAAAACTAAAATGAAAAATATTGTGGAAGATTTTATATATATATATATATATATATATATATATTTATATTTATATATATATATATATATATATATATATATTTATATATATATATATATATATATATATAGTATAAAGTATAACATTATATCCTTAGGCTAATTGTAAAGAAAGGGAAAGCTTATTTTTATCAGATTTTAGACTATGTAGTGATAAATATGACTGTTATAGTAAGAGGTGACTTCAGTTGTGATTTAAGAGTCAAGCATAAAAGGAAAGAAAATGATACAAGAAAAATGTCAAAGGTTATAAGATGTGGTAAATTAAAACTCTGGGACAAAACTTCACGGACTTATAAAACTGGTATATGTAGAACTGAAATAGATTATTTTATAGTATCGGTTTAGTTATAGGAGAAGGAGAGGTAGTTGAAACAAGATTTTCTGAGTAACTCGCAGTATAGCTAGAGATAAAGGAAGACAGGAAATATTTAAAAACTGATAAAGAAACAGGATAAATGAGAAGGCATGGAATGAAGAAGGAAAGAGATTAATAAATTTATGGAAAGGTCATGTTATGATGACAACATTTTATAAAAATTGTTCTGAATGGTGGATGATATTTAAGGAAATATATAAAAAAATATTTTTCCCAGTGGCATTATGATGTGAGAAAAGTAGAGAAAAATATAATAGAACATTTACTGATTTATTGTAAGATTTAGAACATAAGGATATAATTCTTTTGCTTTGTCAAAGTACTTTGCATGAAAGAAAGCAAGAAAAAATACAAGATTTGTTATATAAGCAAAGATATTTTACAAGGAAAAAGAGTAGTAGTATTAAGTTACTTAAGCAGATTAGAAAAGGAAGATGGTAGTGTATTGAGAGAAAAAAAGATGTAAAAGGAGAAATAAAAAGAACTAAGGAAAATATCAATACCATATTAGAGTATGTACAATAAATGTTTAAAAAAAAGGAAGGTAGTGAAAAAACAATGAAAGCAAAAAAAGTTAACAGAAAAAGAGAATAAAGAGTTGAAAAGGGAGATTTCCTTAAATGAGCTAGATAAATTGTTAGGACAAGTAAATACATATTCAGCTGCAGGACCAGGTGGAATAGGATATGAAATGTATTAACTTTTAAGAAAAAATTTTAATGAATTGTTAAATGAATGTTTTTGTATAAAGAATTATGTAGTGGAATACTTAAATTCATATGGAAGAAGGAAAATAGAAGACAATTAAAAAATGGAGACCAATAGTATTAAATAATGATTATAAAAAATTTGAGAATACAAAAGAGATTTAAAAACTAAAATGAAAAATATTGTGGAAGGTTTTATATATATATATATATATATATATATATATATATATATATATATAGTATAACGGGGAAGAATTTCAAGAATTATTAATGAGAGCTAGAGAAATTATGAATAGAAAAGAAGAAGCAAAACCATGATAGGAGACCTTAAGGCATTTGATACAATTGGACATGAAATCTTATGGATAATAAGGAAAGAATATAATATAAGTGAGAAACTCAGGAAATTTTGTCAGCATATCATAATAACAAAGTAAAAATACATGTACGTGGCTGGTTAAGCAAAGAGGTGCATATAAAGAGTGGTGTAAGAGAGGAATTTCCAGTGAGTTGTATAGTCTATGCATTAGTTATTAATGAAATTACAAAGTGAAGGAAACGGGAGTATATAACATCTGAATGGTTAAGAATTCCAGTTCTGTTAACATACGCAGATGACATTATAATTGCAAAAACAAAAGTTGGATAAAAGAAGTAATAATTTCATAATTGAGTGTCTGGAGGTGATAGTGATGGCTTTAAATAAAAGAAAAAGTAAAGCTTTAGGTGATGTAAACATTGAAGGGTATATATTTTACAATTAATGAAATTTCTGTGCTAGGTATAAAATTTAGGAATAAAGATACAAGTAGAATTCCAATGGGAAAACAATAGAAATAAAACAACCTGTCTTTTCTGGAGAACATATACATTATTATTCAGAAAAAAATGTTTATATGATAAATTCAGTACTGATAGGAAGAGTAGCATACTTAAGTGTATTTATATTGCCAGCAGTATTTGAAAAGGAATTACTGAAAATATTTTTATTTATATGAGATTATAGATTAAACCGAATAAAAAGAGGAGTTTGTATGTAAATAAAGAGGAAGGTGGTTTAAGGTTAAATAACCCTGTGGTATATGCTGCTTTATTAAATTCCTACAAAGTTTAAAGTGGATAAATGAAAAAGATGAAATTAGTAAAATTGTATAAATATAAATATTATAAAGTTTGGAGTATGGTAAAAAGAGTAAAAGAGTGTCTAAAAGAAGTAAAATGTTACCAAGAGAAAATATTTTTGCAGAAAATAAAAAATTCATGATATAAAAAAAGAATAGTATGGTATAAGAATGTAATATTAAAAACATTATTATGTAAAACCATGGAAAAATCTAACAGATGATAAAATTAATGCTATAAAATAAGAAGCAAATGGTGTAATTAGAAAGTAGAATGTCAGGATTTTTGTGGAGACTGGCAATGGATAAATTGCCAGTAAAAACAAATATGCAATGTAAAAAGAAGAGTAATGGAATACATGTACATTGACATGTACATTGTTGAGAAGAAACAACTACGGAAGACATGTTTTTGAAATGTAAGAGAGTAAAAAAATGGGGAAACTATTTAAAGAACTTCAAAAACACTATTTAAAGAAGATCTTTTTGAAGATATAAAAATGGATAAAATAAACATGGATTTGATTAAATATGGATGTTAAAAGAATATATAAAATGTTATTTTATGTCATATGGTTATATGGAATGAAAGAATAAATGAAATTATGTTTAATGGTAAATGGATTTTAACAGCAGTGTTAAGTAAAATCTGATGGATGTTATGGAAGGAGTAGGGATCTAACAGAGATGAACATTTTATATGATTATAAAGGAAATGATGAGTATGTATAAATAGATTTGTATATCTGTATATTTGTACATTTGTAAATATTTGTGAAATGATTGTAAATAAGAGTTCTTTTGTATATAAGTAAAGGACCCATACTCTTTTTATATCTACTGTGGGATATTTTGCATCCAGCTGAGCTGCCACCAACTCAAGCAGGTGGGGCCTTGGTTTAATGCGTCATCTAAAGGATAGCACACTCAGTAGTGTAGTATCCCCTTATGCTACACTGCAGTGTCAACAATTTATCTATCTGGTATGGGAATAGAACCCACAGCCTACTGCACCAAAGGTGTACGCACCACATGTTGTGCCATTGACATTGATTGATATACAAGTCCTATATGATAAAAGTGCTTGCCTATCCCTCCAGAATAAGATAGTTGCTTCCTGTGTACCTCTCTGGTGTGAGATTGTGATAAAGTAAAAAAAAATGGGCACAGACACACATTATAAAGCTGAGGGTGGAAGCAATAGCATCTGGATAACACCCACAATGAGAAGGTGAGGGACTACATACAGACTTCACTGAGAAGGAAACAGTCAAAAACACAGCCACAGAAGCAATCCTGAGATGGAAATCCTACTTACTGTGCTATCAGACACACTCTGCCTAGACCAGCACAGTCAGTCACTCATTGTGTACAGTGCTGATGTTTGTGATGGAAAGTGAAAACAGTTATGGCCAACGAGCTGCTTTTAGATGCATTGCAGTTCCATCGCCCATGTCCGTATGCAGTTATTTTCATTAACAACCCCCATATCCAGCAATTAAAGCCAAATTTATTGACTGTGTACATCTCAGGTATGAGACTGTAATAAAGTTAAAATAATAAATGGCCATAGTAATTTATTTTAACCCATCTATATACACTCAAGCACACACATGCAAGTGCAAGCCATCCCCACTAATTAAAACAAATTCTTTACCTCTGCAAACTTCAGATAGCTGACTGGGATTAAATGAATGAATAAATATTTAAATAACAGCCAAGTACATTTCAGTTTGCTGCAGAGCCATATAGGCAAACATATACACAGATGACTATCAGTTACAGCCATTGCTGTGATTGTGACTGTGTGAATAAATACCTAAGTAATTACCAAAATGGAATATATCTTTTCAGCTTACTGCTATTAGAATACACTGTGTAACACACTGCAACCCCCTTACATCTCATTCACTTAACTTTTGAATCAAGCAGGAAGCTAAAAAATAATGTGAGACAAATGGCTAAAATCAGGTATCCATATAGTATTTATATAGTCAGAACATTGATAGAATAACAGGCTTTGCATGACATGCTTTGTCTGAAAGCTATTAAGTCAGAAACTGAAATGTCTGTCATTATTTAGTGACTGCTGTCCTCACTGACAAGCCAGAAAGATACAAATGTTACTAGAGACAAATCAAAGTATGAGGGAAATCAGAGACATCCTGCAAAATCTGGGACAGCTGAGAGCATCTATATCCACACATATGTATATTACTCGCACTCACTCAGTTGCAGCCACTTGTATGACTCTGACTGTACACCTCAGAAGTTTTTTTTTTTTAGCACCTTTATTGAATTATCAGTTATGACATAACGCAGACTTATATTTATATAAAAGGAATCAAAACATATGAATAACTTCACACTTACAAACATTGTAGGATATATACCAAAATGTCTGATATATAATCTAAGCAACATTACATAAATTGTTCAAGTCCTGCCTTCTCTTAAACCTTATTCTTCCTCCAAAATATTTTTCTGCATGTATTGTTTTCACAAATGTTCTTTTTGTTTCACTGCTGCAGTCATAACATTTGGGTAATCTGCTGGCAGGTTGCCCTCAGTCGGCCTGATTAACAAAGTTTTGTGTCCTGCGTCGGTTGCTGTCCCTTCTTCCATGACGTCAGGTCATCAGGGGTATAAAACATGCAGCCGACGCCATTACATCAGTCTTTCTTGCTGCGCGGTGCCCGAAGCAGAAGCAGTTCGCAAGTGCCGGTCGTCCGACTCCTGAAATTTTCATTTTCGAGTTTCAGAACCGAAGTCTTCAATTAAAAGCTAAGTACCCCGTTGGAGAAACTTTTTCTTGCTCCTTACTGATGTCAGCAAAAGTTAATAATTGCATTACTTGTGGGAAGCAAATACCTCATAATGATTTTCATTTGTACTGTATTCCTTGCCTAGGCCCTGACCACAACGTACCTTGCTGTCGGTTTTGTGCTAAATTTAATCAAAGCACTATTAAACGTCGGTATATTTTTGCTTCTAAATATTTTGGCTCACGATTTAATTATCCAGAAATGTCGTCGGTTAGCAGTCCGACTACTGTAATACCTAAAAAACGGAAAGAAAAAGACAGAGACAGGCCGTCGCGGTCCAAAAATGACGACAACGCTTCTCCTAAGCCAGTTGCCAGTTCGCCGGTACTCAGTGAGGCGCTTTCGCAGGCCTCTACTGAGACCCATTCGGAGTCCGGTATGCTGCGAGATGCTTCAGTTATGGAACCCGCAAATGTCTCTACCTTAGATGGGTCCGGAGTCGCTGTGCAGGCACCGGCTTCTGAGGGTGTTTTCAGGCCTACAGATTTGTATATTAGACAGACGCCATCTTCAAAACTAAAACAAAACTCTAAATCTATGTTTAAAAAAACGACGCCTGGGCCACATGTGCAGGCCTCCCTATGCCTAAAAAACAAATCATCAAAATGGCTGAAGATTTAATTACTCTGATCAGGGGTAGCCAACCCCCTCCTTCTAAGGGGCCTAGGCAAGACATTGATTATGAATCTTCTGAACAGGATTTTATTTCTTCTGACTCTTCTAATGAACAGGATTTGTCTATACCTACTTATGAGGACTCTGATGCAGAAGATTCCATTCCTTCTGCTTCTCCCCCTGAGGATTTTTCTTTTGGGGAAACTTTACATACCTTAAGGGAACATTTCCACTGGTAAAGTCAGGATATCTCTGAATCTAAAAAGAGACTTAGGGATTTTCTTCTTCTTCCTCAGCATAGGCCTTTGGCTATACCTCCTGTTCTAGACATTGTT
Organism: Protopterus annectens; assembly: GCF_019279795.1. NCBI lineage: Eukaryota > Metazoa > Chordata > Ceratodontiformes > Protopteridae > Protopterus > Protopterus annectens. The sequence continues at coordinate 393,294,466 of NC_056736.1, forward strand.
GATGTTGTTTTTTCAGAATCTAGTTTGGCTCCTGATTCTCTGCCGCCGGCTCCTTATAAGGCAGTCAGATACTACGGGGTTCCTGACAACCACAAGTTCCTTTTCAAAAATCCTATTGCAGATCCTGAAACCATTTCTCAGGGTCCCAAGGGCATTAAGGCCTCTACTGCTAAAAATCCTACCCCTTCCGATAGAGATTCCAGGGCGCTGGACAGATGGGGTAAGAAGGTTTACACTTCTGCAACCTTGGCAATCAGGGCTTTAAACTGTCAATTTCATATATTTAAATATCAACAGCATATCATGGGACTGCTTAAACAGAAAATGATGTTAATTTCTGACTGTGTGGAAAATAAAGATTTACAGGATTTATTGCATTCAGCTAAACAAGTTGGAAAACATACTTTGCAATGTGGTTTTGATTCTTTGGAGGCCTCTTGCAGGGCTGCTGTAACTGGGTCTGTGCTAAGAAGGCATGCTTGGCTCAAAGAGCAAACTCTGCCTGATCATGTTAAAGCAAAACTGTTGGATGCTCCTTTACAACAGGACCGTCTCTTTGGTAATAAGGCTGAAGAAGTTTTAAAAAAGATGGAAGATAAAGCTAAATCTATGCAAGCTGTGAAAGATTTCTTACAAGTGCAACCTCCAAGATTTAGTAGGCACTGGCCTACTAAGAACTGGTCCTTTCCAGTTCCTTCGAGAGCCACTCAAGTCAAACCCAGACATTCCAAAGGCTCCAGGTTTCAGTCACAAGGGACTTTTAGAACAAAACAACGGGGTGCCTACACCTCCAAATCTGGAAACAACAAGGCACCTCCCTATGGTAAACAGTCTCAATAACTTCCCTCTACAATTACCAAGCACTTACCTCTTAGCCGCCCCTTTTGAGGGAAAACTGGCACTTCATGCAAGAAACTGGCAACTTATAACCCAGGACAAATGGGTTTCATTTCCACACATTGCTAATCCCAAACGGATGGCCAGACCTGCCTCCAAATCAGTGGGCAGAGGCCCAGAAACAAGTACTATCCCCCATGAACATGGAGGCTATTCAACCAGTACCAGAAGAGGAAAAGGGACAAGGTTTCTATTCAAGACTTTTCCTGGTACCCAGAAAAGACAAATCATGGTGTCCAATTCTGGACTTATCTACTCTAAACACATTTCTGGAAATTCCAAAATTCAAGATGCTGACTCTTCAACAGTTGCATCCTATGCTAGGCAAAGATGCCTGGTTGGTATCTCTAGACTTAAAAGAGGCTTACCTGCATATCCCAGTAAGGGAATCTTGCAGAAGATACCTCTGCTTCAAAGCAGGCTACTTGCATTATCAGTTCTCTACACTGCCCTTTGGCTTATCTACTGCACCCAGAGTCTTCACAAAGTGCCTGGCTCCAGTAATTGCATTTTGCAGGCAAAGAAATATTCAAATATATCCAGATGATTGTCTAATCCAGGCAGAAAACAAGGACATTTTTCTAAAGCATCTGGTGTTTGTAAAAGGGGTTCTAACTTGTCTAGGGTACACCATAAACGAAAAGAAATCACAACTGCTACCCTCTCAAAAAATTACATTCCTGGGTGCAAGCTTGAATACAACTGCCCAAATGGCTTACCTTACGCCAGAAAAGCAAATTAATTTGGTAACTCACTTCAAACAGGTGGCCACAAAAACCCTGCTATCTGCAAGACAAATTCTGCAAGCCTTGGGGTTCATGGCCTCCTGCATTCTTCTAATTCCATATGCAAGACTGCATATGAGGAAACTTCAGTGGTACTTAAAAAGTTTATGGAGTCAACATTGTCACAGCCTGAAAAGAATGATTCCTATCGTACCTTGTCTGCAACTAGAGTTCCTATGGTGGGCAGAGGCCTGCCACCAAAACAAGGGACTGCCATTCACTCCACCCCCTGTCGCCCAAACCCTAACAACAGACGCATCAGACTATGCATAGGGGGCTCATCTGGCAGGTAAGTGCATTCAGGGCAAATGGAGCCCAAATCAAATGCACCTTCATATCAATCAGAAAGAGATGCTAGCTGTACAGAATGCACTGACAGCCTTCGAGGACTACCATCATCCAGGACAATTACTGATAAAGACAGACAACACCACAGTTATGTGGTACATAAACAAGCAGGGGGGGGTACACACTCCTACCCCCTTTGCAGACTAGCCATGGCATTGTGGAACACGGCCTTGACCTGCCAAATACAACTACAAGCTCAATTCCTGCCAGGAAAGCTGAATACTCTGGCAGACGAACTAAGTAGAAATCTCATGGACCCACATGAATGGAAACTGGAACCACGGATTTTCAACATGTTGACACGCAAATGGGGGAGTCCAGACATAGATCTTTTTGCCTCACCCCAGAACTATCAGTTGGACAAATTCTGCACAAATACTCATCACAAAAAAGCCTGGAAAGTGGATGCTCTATCATTCAGCTGGAAAAACCTGTCAGTCTATGCTTTTCCCCCTCTGCCTCTGCTCTCCAAAGTTCTACTAAAAGTCAAACAGGACAAACCAAAAATTATTCTGATTGCTTCAGACTAGCCTCGCCAACACTGGTACCCACTCCTGTGCAATGTGTTACACCTTCCACCGTGGCACCTGCCTTAGACACCTTACTTACTGTCTCAGCAGTACAACCAAATTCTGCACACTCAGCTCCAAACTTTGAATCTTGCAGCGTGGCTCATCACCTAAATTCACTCTTAGTATCTCTCAGAAAACCTGTGATGGATGTCATTTTGGAGGTGAGAAGGCCTAGTACTAGAAATTCTTATGCTGACAAATGGAAAAGATTCTGTGCCTGGAATCAGTCACAAGGAATAAGCACAGCAGTGCCCAACATTACTCAGATTTTACAATACTTAACTGAGATGCTTCACAAGGGCCTGTCCTTTTCTTACATAAAAATCCATGCCTCAGCCATTTCAGCTCATTACAACACAGAACCTCCCCTCTTCTCTCATCCTCTGCTAAAGCAGTATCTCAGAGGGGCCAAAAACCTAAGACTGCCCAGGAGAGCTCTAACCCCTGCCTGAGACCTCAATTTTGTATTGGAAAAACTCACTCTCCCTCCTTTCGAGCCAGCTGCTACTGCCAACTTAAAATTTCTCTCCTGGAAACAGCTTTCCTTTTAGCAGTCACTTCAGCTAGAAAGATTTCTGAATTACAGGCTCTTATGGCAGTGGAGCCTTTCATTATTTTTCATGCGGACAGGGTGTCTGTCAGGACCAATCCATCCTTCATGCCTAAGGTGGTATCCAGTGTGGCTCTTAATCAGACCATTCATTTGCCAACTTTATTTCCCAATCCACAGAACAAAGGGGAGTGGATTCTGCATTCATTGGATGTACACAGACAACTTAGATTTTACTTAAAAAATCAGAATAACTACTGATGGCATTTGCTGCAGGGGCAGAGGGAAAGGCTATTTCAAAGCAGACTATTTCCAAATGGATAAGCCATTGCATTAGTTTCTGCTATATGCACCATGGTAAAACTATCCCCAAGGGGATCAGATCTCATTCCACCAGGGCTGCATCTACCTTCTACAGCCTTTCTGAGAGGTGTTCCTACCAGAGACATTCTAGAAGCTGTTACCTGGAGCTCAGTTCATACGTTCACCAAACATTACCATTTACCTTTCTTCTGTAAATCCAGAGCTGGCTTTGCTACTGCTGTCCTGCAGGGCCTTATAGCTGATCCTAATTCTGTATAAATCCATCCTCCCAACCATAGCTTTGGGAATCTACCCAAATGTAATGACTGTAACAGTGAAACACGAAGAACATAGTACAGTTGTGTACACTTACCATAAATGTAGATGTTCGAGTGTATTCACTGTTGCAGTCCTGGTTACCCTCCCTCCAGCCCCCTGTTTTTCTCTTGCTGTACCTCTCCTTTCTTTTACTATGCTTAAAAGCCTTTTTGGTGTATTTGCTTTTGGTTGGAGGTATATTTTTTGTGTTTTTTAATTTTATATATATATATATATATATATATATATATATATATATATATATATATATATATATATATATATAGCTCCCCATTTGGGGGGCACCTGACATCTGGGGCAAGAAAAACTGATGTAATGGCATCGGCTGCATGTTTTATACCCCTGACGACCTGATGTCATGGAAGAAGGGACAGCAACCGACGCAGGACCCAAGACTTTGTTAATCAGGCCGACTGAGGGTAACCTGCCAGCAGATTACACAAATGTAATGACTGCAACAGTGAATACACTCGAACATCTACATTTATGGTAAGTGTACACAACTGTACTTTTCCATTGTTTCTATGTAATTTACTCCTATGTCATATCATTTTCTAAAGACTCCACTCCCTGATCTTTTGTCTGTTACAATATTCACCACTTCAAGTATAGTTTTAAATTTTGAGTTCCATTTTCTCATAATTGATTTTTTTCAGCTACCTGTATTAAACTTAAGGTCTTACGATATCTAGGTAATTCAGACCTTATATCCCAGCACAGAAAAAAACAAAAAAAATTTAATTAGTTACAGTCATTTGCTCACTCAGTATTCCTGACAGACTCCACTTCAGGGAATTTTTAAAGTTTAATAGAACATATTAAAAACTCCATTAAAATATACAACAAATAATAACAATGAAATAATCTGTGTTTGAAAGCCTTGAGAAGCTAGAAAAAGGTCTGTGTGTTCAATCATTCATTGTGCCTAGACCCTTCATCCATCACATGTTTTGCTAGGGCATTGTTGGTTCTTCTCTCTCTATTAGCATATATATGCTATCTTGTCGTCTCTTTTTCGTTCGTTGTTGGTTAGTTGGTTTTACCTACATAAACACATTGACATTGATGACATCTTGATTAAGTTCTAAAACTTGCAATCAGTGTAGCTTTTTAATTGGTTAAATTCTATTGAAATGTATATGAATGAATGTATTTTCTGTATTGATGAACCTACACTGGTATTGTTGTGGTTGCAGATTTTGCGTTTCCCTTCCTTGTGACTCTTTTTTTTCTCTTTTTTTAGCAAAGGCTCTTGAGAGTTTTGAGACTTCAAGAATTTTTTTATAATTTATGTTCTTTATTTGTTCAATTAATGTCCTTTTTTTCTCATTATTCATTATTCTTATTATTTTTTAATTTCTTTTTATTATTTTATTTATAATTGGTATAGTATATTATTAGAAATTTTTTTTTTTTCTTTATTTTAGTATTGTTGTTTTCATGTTGGGTATTTTTAATTAATGAATTTAATAACAATATTCAATATACTAATGATTTCTAAATTTTGAGAGTACATTCACATATAGAGAACAGATCCTTGATGTCCCTTAAACCAAAGGTGTAGGGTGGTATTAATGGTGGGATCTGAAAGCCTTGTTGAGTTGGACTTCAGTACTTTCACTCTGCAAAAGTATGCCCCCAATTTATGTGCATCAAAATGTGGTAATGAACCCAACTCTAAAAGAGCTTCCAAGTAACAAACAGGCAACAATATCCAGAACAAGGCAATAATAGATCATAGAGAATAATTTTAAAGGATAGAGCAACAAGCAAGTTACAATACCACAATCAAGGAAAAAATAAAAAAAAAAAAAGGAAAAAAAAAAAAAAATAATACCACCAAATAAAACTAATACCACCAACATGAATAGAAAAAATAAATGAAATATAAATAGGAATACCAATAGGAATAGTCAAAAGAATAATAGGAAGATAAATATTATAATGAGAATAATTGGAAGATTCTTAGAACATTGAGAAAATTAAAGACCAAACATGAAAAAGTAAAAAAATAAAACTCCCAAAAAGACTCCTTTGCTAAGAAAGAACAAAAAGAAAACAAAAAAAGTCACAAAGGACAAATACCGCTGATGAAATCTGTCCCAAGTGCAAAAATACATCATCAATACATAAAGTACATTCATTCATCCAAGCTTCATTCATTAAAAATTTTTACAATTAGAATTTATGTGTTTAAACATCTATTTTACTCAATCATTAAGAGCTCTGATGATTTAAATGTTGTTGCAATGTCAACCCACTAAAAAACTTATTTTTGGCAGAATACATTAAGCATATAATATTGACAGAGATGACCCAGAAAATGCGAAAGCAAATGAAGAATGTAAAAACATTTTTAAGATCAAATCTTGGAATTAATTAAGGAGATCTTTAAATTAATGTATTTAGAAGAGATTAAAATAGATGAAAATAGGTTGAAAGAGGTAGAAAATAGGTGAATTCTAGATTGGTTATTCATGGTCTGAATGAGAGAACTGGTAGATGTTCTGTTGCTTTTTAACATATTTTTAAACACTACAACATTTTTTGTTTATTGTTACTAGTTTTTTATTATTTATATTCCATGTATATATTTTATAATTGTTTTTTAAATATGTTTTGTAAAATGTGTTTTATGTTTTATGTGTTGTTTTAAATAAAAGCTTTGATAATGTTGTTTTAAAAAATGTTTTAATACTATAATTTTAATGATTAGAATAATTGAGCTCTATTTCATCTGATAGTATTTTTAATTGTATTGTATATATGAAAATTTTTTTCATTCATTTTATATTGAAGTCTTTCACAAGGTTTGTTGTCTGAGGAATTTCTTTTTTTATATTTGAAACTGTCTTTTTTTTTTTAGGTGTAGCTTACCCCAGGTTTTGCCATTGTTTTTCTTCATTTTTGAATTTTTAAAGTTTGCCAATTCATTGCACTCCCAAAACATATGTTTCCACTTACCTCTTTCTTCCACATCACACCTCCAACATTTGCCATCTACCTGAGGAAAACTTCTTTGGAGTCTACTTGTATGAAAGTTTTTAATGCAAACACTTCCATGAAAACTCCTAAATCTTCTAGACTTTGTTGTATATTCTTCCCATTGTTTCGTTGTGAATTGCATATCTAACATCTCTTCCCGGTCTTTTTTGACCTCTTTTGATTGATTCCTCTAGTTATTGTGCAGTATTTTATACGCCTTACTAATGATCCTTTTTTTTTTTTTTTTAACAGCAGCTTCTGTTCTCGATTCAATTAAAAACTCTGCCAGTGCAGGATAGGATTCCCCTGTCTCTGAGAAGTTTGATTGTGATCAAATGAATGCAAAAAATGCATAAATAACTGCTACACAAGAATGAATGTATTTTCTTAGCTCATTGCTGCCAGAATACACTGAAAATCACCCCTTCTCACAACATACCTTCCCCCCTCTAAAGAATCAAGAAAAATGTAAAAAAAAAGAATGGGGGAACAACTGACCAAAATCAGGGCAAATAATACCTTTATATACTAGAATATAAGGCTTTGCATTACTATGCCTTTTTCTAAAGGATGCCAAGTTTGAAATTCAAATGTCTGTCATTACTTAGTGACTGAAATCTAATTTATTTGCTACAAAAAATATAAATGTTATGAAGACCAGATTGAAATATAACACAAAATCAATGACAGTTCAGATCATCTGTGCTCCCGAATATTACACATATTATATGCACACACACGACCTTCATACCTCTCAATCTCTGAGCATTAAAAAGCATAACAGTGACCCTTAAAAAAATCATGGTACAGAGTCAGAAAGAGGAACACTTCATTGTTTACAATAGAAGTTCTTCCTTTACTAGACCCGGTAAACTAAGCGATAGGGAATCTTTGTATAGGTTTAGTTTATTTAATAAGGTATGCCCCATAACCATGTTTGACCTTAACAGGAAATCAGTAGATCTATCAGGAGCAAGGCTAAAGTCATAGTACAGTGTCTAAATCCTTGGAGACGAAAGGTATGGAGACCATCAATCAATTGCAGCCAGATGTGTAGCTAGGTATTCTTGCACTAAATGCCATCTCACTGTCTGATACCTCCTCAACAAAAAGAAAAAAAAGCTCTTCTCTGCTTTTAAACTATAGCAAGCAGTATTTACAGTTTATGCTGCACACACACAGAGTGCTACAGTGTTTTAATTCTGATGACAAATACAGTACTGGAATTCAATGCTAGTAATGCAGTGAAGACTAATAAGGATCTACCGGTTTTGCCCACTAACAGTTTGTGTCCAGGGTGGCTGCCTCCTTTACCTTACCCTAGTTAACAACTCTGATTGTAGTTGTCTGAAAGACTGTGCCTGTACACTTAGGAGAGTATCTTCTCAGCTTACTGCTGTCAGAATACAGTGTGTAAACCACTGTAGTATGCCTAAACTGACCTGTCAACCTCTTATTTCAAGAATCAAGCAGGCAAGCACAAAGCTAAAAAATAATGGCAGAAGGACGAAAATCTATGTCAGATATTGTCTTTATATACTTCAGGAAGTTGTCAAAATAATAGGCTTTAATTTAACATGTTTTCTTTTCTCAAGGTTACTAAATCTGAAACTCAAATGTCTGTCATTATTTAGTGACAGTGTTCCTCACTGATTTGCCAGACAAAGCATAACCATTGAGAAAACACTAAAATATGAGGCAAAACCAGGTACATTCTGTGAAATCAGAGACAGCTGAAACCATCTACGCCCCTGCCATGCATATATTATGTACACACATGACCACCATGGATTACAAGACTGTAACTGTACACTCTAGAAATTTGTCTGTGATCAGCTGAATAAATAAATAGATGAATTAATTACCACACACCAATGTATCTTCTTAGCTCTCAGTTTTCAGAATGCAGTCTGCAATGTCTTGCAACTCTCCTCTGCCTCCAAATGCCTCTCGACTTCTTACACAAGAATGAAGCAGAAAGCTGAAAAATAATGGGTGACAAAGTAGTATAATTAGGGACAAATATCGCTGTATATATTTAGAAAATTGCAAAAATAACAGGCTTTGCATTAGCATGCTTGTTTAAAGGCTATTAAGTTTGAAACACTGATGAATATTATTAGCTAGTGAGCACATTCCTTACCAATCTGCCAGGGGAAAAAAAAAAAAACTTTGCAAGGACCTAGGTGGCCAAAATATCAGGCAAGATCAGAGGCATTCTGTGAAATCATGGGCAGTTCAGAGCATGTGTTTCCCCATGTGTGTATACATGGATCTAGGACAGTTGATCGAAAGAACAACTGTCCGAATCCAACCCTACTGAACACCGTTTACCGAAACTGCTTTCACCGAAAAAGCAGTTTCGGTAAACGGAAGGTGAAACACACACACACACACACACACACACACACACACACACACACACAAACACAAACAAAAAAAAACACACACACCATATTTACGCAGGGGGGCAAAGCCCCCCTGCACCCCCCACACCCCCCTACTTTTATATTCTCACTCCGAGATCGCACTACAGTGGAGAAAATGGAATATTCCTTTATCCCCACTGTAGTCCGATCTCGTCCACTACCACTTCCCCCTGATTCCCTGTACTTTTATGAAAGTTTCACGAAAGCACTTTTTTCTATAAAAAGTGCTTTCACAAAACTGTGACAGCCCTTTTTAGTTCGGTGAAACAGGCTTTTGGTAGATTGTCCTGGTTCCGTATACATATATTATACATGTGTGTATGCACAATCACTCGCCTAAAATACTTATATTCCTGCACACTAAGTGACTGGTACAGCATGAAGGACTGGTAGTAAAAAAAAAAAAAATACCCATTCTGGCATTTTTGCAGTACTTATTTGTTTTGCTTTTAATCTTAGGCTTCCTCAGCTTGAGCCAGTCACCTGAGGCAACCTATACCAATAAAAATGGCTCCTCACTCCTTCATACAGCAGCACAGTGAGACACTTTTTGTGATGTTTCTACCCTCTGTAGAAGACAGGAAGACCTACTGTAATAAGGAGTGATTGTCTTACTCACAGCATGAAGTGGAGCAGTGCATGGCTGTTTTGAAAAGAGCTTTGCAAGCTCAATAAGCCATTTTTTGGGGACTTCAGAAGGAGAAGGTCTTGAAACTCCACCTCTGTGAGGAGTTCTGCTATCAGTAACGTTAATGACAAAACTTAATTTCATAGGAAAAAAGTAAATAAAAATCACTGTTTCTTTGCTTATTATTATTTTTTGTAATTGGAGGGAGCTGCAGCCTAGCGGTCAGTACCACAAGCCTGAAAAAGGAAATATATGATTGAAAAAGTAAAGAAAAAGACATTTATGGTAACATTTAGAAAATATTCAGTACTAGGATATCATGAAAAAATGTTTCAAATCTAAATAAAGGCAGAGTAGTTACAAACAAAATCTGAAATTGTCCTATTTACAGTATTTACACATTTTGACAGGCTATAAAAAGTAGTAATTACTCATTCTTTATTTAGGATCATAGGAAGTTACTAGAGTATTGGGCTTGAGGCCCTTACAAGCCTAGCCAAGAATTTAGCCCATTTTCCAACAAGTCAGCACCCCTATGCCACTGTCCAGCAGGGACATAGGTAGAATCCCAGAAGTGTATTTTCTGTTCCCTATCCAGTTATCAAGGTTGCTATTAAAAAAGTTTTAATGAGGTGCTCTGCTTTACGTGAAGAGGGAGTCTATTCCACAAAAGGGATAGTTTCTGGGACACAAATCTGTGCCACCAAGTCCTGCTGTCACAGACCAGGTTGAGGTCTCGCATGCAGGTTACTCAAGTGGAGCTTGACTTGTGGATATGTAGCAATCCCATGAGGGCAGTGTCTGAGATTGCTTTGTATGCCAGACAAAGGTCACCTCTGAGGAGTCTGTAGGAGACTGAGTAGAGGAACAGGGCTTTTAGTCTATTTTATTTAGGGTAGATATTTGAGGCCCTCGATTCTCCGGGTGAGGAATCTCTGTGCTCACTCTAGCTGCTGCATTTGCTTTGTGAGGTACATGCCGAAAGGGGCATTGTATTCAATAATCAGTCTTATAAGGGAAGAATACAGGGATGTTATGACCACCTTGTCCCTGGATGAGATACCCGTACTAATGAGGTGGGCCATGTAGAAAGCTTTCTGTACAACGGAGGCAATATGGTGGTCAAAAGTCAATTTGCTATCATCCTGGGTTCCCAAGTCCCTCATGACTGATTGCATGCTTAGTGCCTTATTATCAATGTGATAATTTGTGGGGATGTCATTCTCCCCAAAAGGGGTGATGATGCTTTTTTTGGCATTCAGTTTGAAGCCATGTTTCTGGCACCAGTCATTTGTTTGGGTGAGACCCTCTTGGAGGATGTCCACATCACTAGGGGAATTGATGACAGCACCCAGCTTGCAGTCATCTGCAAACTTGGTCAGCCATAGCCCACTAGATTTGGCCTGCACCTCTGAGAAGTATATCCCAAACAGCAGAGGCCCCAAGATGGATCCCTGGGGTACACACATGTTACGGGTCTACTACTTGAGGTGGCTTCCCCTATTTTAACTAGGTGGGTTCTGTCAGTGAGCCAGTCTGCTTACCCATCTGGTAACATATGGATTGATGCCGAGTTGAGAGAGTTTATCTGTTATACCTGAGTGGGAAATCGTATCAAAGACCTTAGCCAAGTCAAGGTAGGCAGTGTGCACCATCTTCCCCTCATCTATGGCCTTGGTAACTGTCTCAAAGAAGTCGACCAAATTTAACAGGCACGACCTCCCCTTGACAAAACCAAACTGTGTGGGATCAAGTGCCTGGAGGTTGCCAATGTCCTTGTTAATGAGGTCCATGATAATCCGTTCCATGGCCTTGCAGATCAGGGTAGTTAGGCTTATGGGTCTATAATTTCCTGGATTGGTGGATGCTCCACCTTTGTGCAAAGGGATGACAGTAGCTGTCCTCCACTTGGCTGGGATGAAGTCAGTACTCAGGCTTTGGTTGAACAGTAGGGTGCCTAATGGTGCTGCAAGTTCCTGCCTGAGTTCATGTAGGATGCAGCCTGGGATGTTATTGGGTCCCATGGAGGCTGTATTTTTTGCCTTTGAGAGGGCAGTGATGACTTGCTCCCTAGAATAAGGAGAGGGGGCAGAATCTGGGGATGTCCTGTTTTACTGAAAGTTGCCCAGGGTCATGGTAAAAGTTTGAATCTTGATAGATTCGAAGAGGTCCAGCTAGGTGGAGTGGACATCTTGAGTCAGAGTTGGAGGCCTGTAGCTACCTATGATTTAAATAGGGGTCTTGTCAGTTGTTAACTGCATCTGGAGTATTTTCTGTGCATCATACTGTTTGACCAGCCAACACGTGTGTATGTCTTTTATATATATAGCAATTCCACCTCCTTTTGTTTTGCTTCCCATAGGATTAGTAATGTGATACAAGTCTCATGAGATACAGGAAGCTTATAGTTTAATTCTACCAGATATTAGCTGCAGAGAGCACAGATGAGGCTGTGTATAAAGATAGATTATAGTAAAATAGATGGTGTGGATTAAATAGTAAGAAGGGAGGGGGGAATGGACAGTGAAGATATGTGAACATAATTATTAAGGTTTAGAAATGCAAAAGAGAGGTAGTAGTGAGGGTAAGTTATGAGACAGAGGTGAGAGGCAAGGACTGCATAAATGTAAACAGCCAAGAGAAATTTATTGATGAGGAAAGTCAAAGCTGAAAAATGGTAACCTGGGGTGGACAAACACAGATGGATCAGTTTCTCAAGGAGGTGTGGGTTTAGTAAGGTTTTAAGGAGTTGGGGGTTGTTAATTTCAGTAAATGACAGAGGGAGGGAATTTCATTGTTTAGTGAAATAGGGGGTATAGAGAGCATAAGCATTTTGTTTGTGGTTATATACGACATGAATTTTAAAAAGGATTCAAGTGCTCATGGAAGAGAATACCATGTGATGAGGATGCCATTGACGTACATTTTTCAAGAGTGTATATGATTTTATGGTCTAGTCCAAGTTGGATAAACTTAAGGAAATTAGGGGATTCTGGCTAGTTGAGATGTCTGATTGAGACCAGATAGCTACTTGACCTTTGGCTAATGCTGTCAAAAAAAACGTTTCAGTAGGGGTTTATTTGCTTCCATTGCCAGTTTCAAACCAGTGTCCATTGTGGATATATTTGTCTTGGCAACTTAGTAGCTGGTTTACATCTCTGTTAAGCATATTGCTGATGCTGAGATTCCCAGGGGTCAGGCCTTCTTCAGCACTTGAAACTGATATATTGTCCTATCTTTAAACCATCATCTGGCTCCTCCCTCTACTCAGGATTCTTTCCATCAGTTACCCGCTATGTCAGAGCATCTGTGTCCGCATAAGTGTATACATACATATATACACACTATCACTTAAGTTGTGCTGTACAGCTCTGAGGAAAAGTGCAACCTCAAAGATTGCTGAAAGTAGTTTCCAGCAATTTCTTTCTACCACTTGGCCTTCAGTTTAAATGCCTTTGGTGACTGAGCTGTAATGCTTATTTTAGTTAATAGCACATTGAATGTAATAATAGCACTTTAGCACTGATCCGGGAACTATCGACCTATTAGCCTGACGAGCCTGGTCTGCAAGGCCATGGAACGTATCATCATGTAACTCATAAACAAAGACATTGGTAACCTCCAAACTCTGGATCCCACCCAGTTCGGGTTTGTGAAAGACAGATCATGCCTCCTGAACCTGATCGACTTCTTTGAGGCAGTCACCAAAGCCGTGGATGAGGGTAAGGTGGTTCACATAGCCTATCTTGACCTCGCCAAGGCTTTTGACACCATCCCCCATTCTGGAATTATAGCTAAACTCACTAAACTAGGTATAAATCCCTATGTCACAAGATAGGTTGCCAACTGGCTCACTCACAGAACCCACACTATAAAAGTTGCAGACTCCTAATCTGACCTCAAAGCAGTGACAAGTGGAGTACCACAGGGTTCCGTCCTGGGACCTCTCCTCTTTGGTATCTACTTTTCTGAAGTACAGGCTAACACAGAAGGCCTCTGGCTAACAAAGTTCGCAGATGACTGCAAACTAGGAGCCATAGTCAAGTCTCCAAATGATGTGGACATCCTACAGAAGGGCCTCCCTGAGACAGATGCCTGGTGTCAGAGCCTTGGCCTCAAGCTCAATGTCAAAAAGTGCAGTTTCATCCCCCTTTGGTAAAAACTCTGGAACCATGAACTACCACATAGGCAGCAATCTACTTAACACCGAATGCGTGATAAGAGACCTTGGGACTCAGGTTGGCAGTAGTCTCTCCTTTGATAGTCACATCGCCACAGTAGTCAGGAAGTCCTTTTACATGGCACACCATCATAAAAGGGTTCTCATCCAGGAAAAAAGAGGTCATTGTTCCCCTCTGCTCTTCACTCATTAGACCCATTATAGAGTATGTAATATTGGAATGTACCTCACAAGACATCTGCAGCAGCTGGAAAGGCCACAAAAGTACCTCACAAAGAGGATTACTGGCCTCAAACAAATGCCCTACACTGACTGCCTCAAAAAACTCCAGCTTTACTCCGTAACATATCGCCAATTCCAAAGTGTTCTCTGCCTAACATATAAAGCTATGTCAAACCCAGAGCTGTTGGCCATGCTACACCTAAAGAAATCCCAGTCCCTCCGAACTACACGTTCTAGGGACCTAAACCTTGTCACCACAATAAACAGGACAAGCTGGAGGGATATATTCCTTTCCCAGAGACTTCCTATACTCTGGAACAAGCTACCCATCTTTGTCAAGCAAAGTTCTTCATTAGCACTCTTCAAGAAAAATCTTGATGAGTGGATGGGAAACAGGAAATACACCCCGGGGATCATTTCTGTGTCTCTGCTGGACAGTGGCACAGGAAAATAACTTTCTTGGGTGGCGTAAGCTGTGGAACCTTGCTTGCTAGGCTTACGTAGGCCCTTGGGCCGATAGCCTAGTACCTACCTATGAACCTATTTCATTTGATGTCTCATTTGTATTATGTTCATTTTGTTGATACTGCTTAAGAAATACTCATTGCATTGAATCTGTATCCGAATTTTAGGAGAGCTTTTAGGAGAGACCTGAATTTTATTTAATTTGTTTTTTGATTTGCTAGTTATGGAGTGGTCAACTTCTCAATCCTGTTGAAAAAGGAGAAGTCATGTTGCCAACAATGATTGTTTATTAGGTTGCCCTACCATAGTCTCTAGTTTTGGTCATGACATTTCAGAACATGCTTTCAAATAAATTGTATCATATAGTCACATTATTATCTGATTTGAGAAAACTTTAAAGAATTTTGATGGCACCCCCCCCCCCCCCAAAAAAAAAACCCAACAATAATGTGGTTGCATGTTTGACATTCTTTCGGGCTTGTAGAGGTTAACTTTCAAAAATATTGATAATGGGCACATTTGTGAACTTGTATTATGTTAGAGAATATTTGCTCCTATCTTTATCAGTTTTTAATGTTTCATGGCAGTTTGAAAAAAAGACCTGTAAATCCAAATGGTCCTGTCGTTACATATTTCTTTTCTGAAAGCTATTTTGTTTTAGACAGTGCATAAATTACCTTTGTTACAGAATTT
Source organism: Protopterus annectens (assembly GCF_019279795.1). Classification (NCBI taxonomy): domain Eukaryota; kingdom Metazoa; phylum Chordata; order Ceratodontiformes; family Protopteridae; genus Protopterus; species Protopterus annectens. The sequence goes on from NC_056736.1 coordinate 393,309,862, forward strand.
GCTTTGAATGTTTACTGCTTTAATTCTTGAAGCAGTGACAAAAGAAGAATGCTGAAATTCTGCCTCAGATCATGAAAATCAAGAGCCTATGTGTTGCCGTGGGATTTGTTTTTCTTTTGCTGATTGGAATCTTGCAACATAACAGATGTTCTTCATGTTTCACTGTTGCAGTCATAACTGTAGGGTGATCCTGCCGGCAGGCAGCCCGAGGTCGGCCAGAATTCCAAAGTCTGGGTCCGGCGTCGGCTGTACCAGCAAGTACCCTGACGTCAGAACGGAGAGGTATAAAGCTGACAGCCGACGCCATCTTCTCCAGTCTTTCTTGCCGTGCGGTGGAAAGCAGCTCGCAAGTTGTTGGTTGGCGGATTCCCGGACAATGTGCTTTGCTTGTCATCAGTCCGAAGACTTCTTCTTCTCTTCTCAAGCTAAGTACCCCGTTGGGGAAACTTTTTTCTTGCTCCTCCGATGTCAGAAAAAGTTAATAATTGTATATCGTGTGGAAAACAAATACCTCATAAAGATTTCCACTCTTACTGTCTTCCTTGCTTAGGCCCTGACCATGACGTTTCTTGCTGTCGGTTTTGTGCCAGGTTTAATTCTCGTACTATTAAGCGTAGGTACGATTGGGCCTTGAATTATTTCGGTAGATGGTTCAATTACAGGATGTCGTCGGATACTTTACCGACAACCGGAATTCACAAAAAGCGCAAGGACAAGGATAGGCCTCCGAGGTCCAAACAGGATTCTATGCAGCCGGAGCCAGCTTCGGGTTCGGCAGTCATCAGTGAGGCGCTTTTGCAGCCCCTGTCGTCAGCCACTTCGGAACCGATGGCCGACACGGACTCCCATGGGGAGCCAACTAGTCCCTGTTTCCCATCAATTTTTGTTCAAGAACCCTTCTGCAGATCCTGAAACTATTTCACAGGGTTCCAAGGCTGCTAAGGCCGCTTCAGCTAAAAATCCTATTCCCTCTGAAAAGGATTCTCGTGCCTTGGACAGATGGGGCAAAAAGGTGTATACTTCTGCTACTCTTTCTATTAGAGCTTTAAATTGCCAGTTTCATATGTTCAAGTATCAGCAATTCCTTTTGTCTGTTTTAAAACAAAAACTTTCTACGTTTCCTGCATGTGCAGAGGACAAGGAATTACAGGATGTATTGCATGCAACTGAACAAGTTAGCAAACATAGTTTACATTGTGGTTTTGATGCCTTGGAGGCTTCTTGTAGGGCCGCAGCCTCTGGTACTGTTATCAGGAGACATGCTTGGCATCGAGAGCAGAATTTACCTGAGCAAGTTAAGGCTAAATTGTTAGATGCCCCTGTTCAGCATGATGTTCTGTTTGGATCTAAAGCTGAGGAGGTTATTAAAAAGATGGAGGATAAGGCGAAATCTATGCAGACTGTTAAAGATTTCTTACAAGTTCAGCCTCCTAGATTTACTAGAAATTGGCCCTCCAAAAATTGGTCCTTTCCCACGTCTGACAGGCCTCAAAGGGGAAGATATAGACGCTCCAGAGGTCGGGCTCAGGCTCAGGCCTCTTACAGGTCCAGACAATGGACTGCTTCATCCCCTAGAAGGGGAGAAGACAGCTCTCAATCACAAAGGAAGCAGACCCAATGACTATCTCTGTTGGGCTACAGGTCCTCTTTGCTTGGAAGCCCCTCTCGGAGGAAAACTTTCTCTTTTCTACCAAAATTGGACTCATATTACCCAAGACAAATGGGTTTTGGACGTGATTTTAAAAGGTTACAAATTCCACTTTCACACTCTGCCAAGGTCTCTTGGTTGGCCGGATCTGCCAAAACATCAATGGTCAGAGGCCTTAAATCAAGTGGACGCTCTATTGACCATGAGAGCCATAGAACCTGTTCCACTTTCACAGATGGGAAAAGGTTTTTACTCAAGACTATTTCTGGTCCCAAGAAAACAAAGCTCATGGAGACCTATTCTGGACCTTTCAGTATTAAACACCTTTCTGGAAATTCCAAAATTCAAGATGCTTACTCTGCAACAACTTCTTCCAATGCTCTCCCAGGATGCTTGGATGGTGACATTGGACTTAAAGGAAGCCTACTTACACATTTCCATCAGGCAGGAATGCAGAAAATACCTGGCAGGTTCGAGGCACTTTCAATTCTCTGTACTGCCCTTTGGTTTGTCTACTGCGCCCAGAGTCTTTACCAAGTGTCTGGCTGCAGTAGTAGCTTATTGCAGACTCCAGGGGATTCAAATTTACCCCTATCTGGACGACTGCCTTATTCAGGCGGACAGCAAAGACCTTTTACTTCAACATCTGGATTTTGTTCAACGTCTTCTCCTACTTCTAGGATTTTCAGTGAACACAAAAAAGTCACATTTGATCCCTTCTCAGCAAATGATTTTTTGGGAGCTCTTCTAAACACAAGCAAAGGGCCTTCCTCACTCCAGAAAAGCAATTACAGATGGCCTCAATTTTCAAAACCTTGGCAACTTTACCTCAGCTCACTGCAAGGAAATTCCTGCAGGCTTTGGACTACATGGCTTCTTGCATCCTGTTGATTCCAAATGCAAGGCTTCATATGAGAAAACTTCAATGGTACCTAAAGAGTGTATGGTCTCAGCATTACCACAGTCTAGACACAATGATTCCCCTGATTCCCTGCCTCCAAAAGGAGCTCCTTTGGTGGTCCAGGGCTTGTGCTTTGAACAAAGGGAATCCCTTCCGTCTGCCTCAACCTTCTCGGATCATAACCACGGACGCTTCGGATTATGCTTGGGGAGCTCATTTTCTAGACATTGGTCAGCAGGGCTCTTGGACCAAGAAGCAACTACTCTGGCACATCAACTTGAAGGAAATGTTGGCAGTCCAAAATGCTCTTCTAGCATTCCAGACTCTTTTGAAACCAGGACCTCTTCTGATTCGTACAGACAATACCACAGTCATGTGGTACATAAACAAGCAAGGGGCTCTCACTCTTACCCCTTTGCAGACTAGCCATGAATTTATGGGACACAGCTCTAAATCTGAATCTGCATCTTCAAGCTCAGTTCATTCCAGGAAATCAGAACCTCTTAGCAGACAGCCTAAGCAGAAATCTTTTGCATCCTCACGAATGGATGTTGGACCCCAACTTATTCAGCAGAATAACTGCAGTTTGGGGTTGTCCTCAGATAGATCTTTTTGCATCCCATCTCAATCATCAGTTGCCTCTCTTTTGCACCAGGTCCTTCCACAAAACAGCTTGGAAAGTGGATGCCCTGTCATTCAGCTGGAGGAATCTTTCGGGATATGCCTTCCCTCCTCTTCCTCTTCTGCCTCGGGTGTTACTGAAAATAAAACAGGACAAACCCAAGACTATCATTTTGATAGCTCCAAATAGGCCTCGGCAGTTTTGGTATCCAACTTTAAAACACCTATTCTTGGAACCTCCTTGGATTCTTCCTCTGATCCCTTCTCTTCTCTCCCAGCATCAGGGTCAGATGCAACACTCTCAAATCAAGACTCTTTGCCTAGCAGCTTGGCTCTTCAAGGGCCTTTGATTCCTTCTCTTCCCAAACAAGTTATGGATGTTCTTTTAGAAGCTAGGCAGCCTAGCACTAGAAAATCTTATGCTTCAAAATGGAAAAGATTTTGTATTTGGATGCAGGATCGAGGTTTTGATCCTCTTTTGCCTAATATTTCCTCCATTTTACTTTACCTCTCAGACCTTCTGCATAAAGGCCTTTCCTTTTCCTCCATCAAACTTCACGCTTCTGCTATCTCGGCTCATTTTAATACTGATCCTCCGATTTTTTCTCACCAGCTGGTGAGACAATTTTTGAGGGGAGCTAAGAATGTAAGACCTCCCAGAACTCCTCCTGTTCCTGCTTGGGATCTTAATTATGTTTTGGAGAAACTTACTTTGCCTCCTTTTGAGCCTGCTGCGGCTTCGGATATCAAGTTCTTATCCTGGAAGACAGCTATCTTATTGGCATTGACTTCTGCCAGAAGGGTTTCAGAGTTGCAAGCTCTCATGGCTGTGTAACCATACATTATCTTCCACCAAGACAGAGTTTCCTTGAGGACAAATCCTACATTTATGCCCAAGGTGATTTCTAAAGTGGCTCTAAATCAGACTATTCACCTTCCTACCTTTTTTCCAAATCCTCAAAATAAAGGGGAAAGGATCTTACATTCATTGGACGTACACAGGCAACTACGATTTTACCTGGACAAGACTAAAGATTTCAGAAAATCTGATCAATTGCTTATCTCTTATGCCTCCAGTTCTCTAGGTAAGGCTATTTCTAAACAAACTATTTCCAAATGGATTGCTCATGGAATAAGGTTTTGTTACTCTCACTATGGGAAACAAATTCCAGGTACTGTTAGAAGTCATTCTACCAGAGCAGCTGCCACTTCAGCAGCTTTTCTCAGAGGAGTTCCTACCAAGGACATTTTGGAAGCTGCCACTTGGAGTTCAGTGCATACTTTCTCTAAGCACTATAATCTCCCTTTGTATTCTAAGTCTAGGGCAGGCTTTGCCTCTGCTGTTTTGCAGGGTCTTCTAGCTGCCCCTTCTTCTGCATAACCTCCTCCCTCATTCACAGCTTTGGGATTCTACCCTACAGTTATGACTGCAACAGTGAAACACGAAGAACATAGTACAGTTGTGTACACCTACCATAAATGTAGATGTTCGAGTGTCTTCACTGTTGCAGTCGGTGTTTCCCTCCCACCCGTCCCCTCTTATTTTTGCTTGTCTTTTCTTCCACTTCTTTTGTGGTGTATCTGTGTTCCTTTTTAGACACCTTTTGATTTGTTTTTTGGGGGCTTCTGACATCTGGGGCAAGAAAGGCTGGAGAAGATGGCGTCGGCTGTCAGCTTTATACCTCTGCGTTCTGACGTGAGGGTACTTGCTGGTACAGCTGACGCCGGACCCAGACTTTGGAATTCTGGCCGACCTCGGGCTACCTGCCGGCAGGATCACCCTACAGTTATGACTGCAACAGTGAAGACACTCAAACATCTACATTTATGGTAGGTGTACACAACTGTACTTTGCTTTTGTTGCATCACAACTTTAACAGCTGTTGTTTCTCAGATTTAGACTAAAATATTGGCACATATTTTTGCCCAGTCTGTATTTTAGTGGATAGCTTCATGAAGTTAAGTTTTATCTATTTATTGACAAGGATCGTATGCAGAGGGGACTGTGGGATAAAAGCTTTTCTATGAATTTATTCGTAATAATAATAATAATAATAATAATAACAATAATAATAATAATAATAATAAAGAACAGAAACAGAAAATGTTTAAAGTGAAAACTTAAAGTATGACAGTTAACATATCAATCAGAAGCCGTCTGTTTTCGGTATCATACATCCCACAGGCTGTGCAGTCATTCAAAACTGTTTCCGTTACATTTTCTATATGATTGAATGCAATGTATCTTAGTACTGTATGTAATGCATTTTACACATAACTGTTCTGCACTGTCTGTTTAGGTTTTTGCATTGATATTTAACACAGAGAAGTGAAAGCAGTCTGACAGTGCAGGGGATTAAGACTGTGAGCAATTAATGAGTTAATTACTGTGGTCCAGGGTTTAATTCTGCAAGCCTTCATTTGCTTGATGTATGACCTTGAGCAAGTCATTTAACCAGACAGTGCCATAGGGCTATTGGGAATTTGGGCTAGACTCCCAAGTAGTCTCCTGGAATGCATGTCTAGTAAGTATGATCTGCCTATGCAGAGTTAATGCATCTTTATTTTTCCAAGCACGTTTATTGAATTATCACTTAAGTCGCCATCATACCCGCGGTGGTGGTGCTGCGGTAGCGTTGTCGCCTCACAGTAAGATGCTGTCCGGTTTGATTCTCAGCTAGAGCATCTTCTGCGTGGAGACATGCATGAATGGGTGTACCTTCATTGAAGGTTGTGCGTCAGGGCTGGTAACTCGGCACGTAAAAATCAACTACCAATCATTAGCGGACCGGAGTTCCGCTGTGGCGACCCCTAACCGGGAAAAGCCGAAAGACACAACAACAACAACTTAAGTCACCATCATGATTTATTTATTTTTTTTAATTTGTATTCATTTATATGTTGGATAATCAAGTATGTAGTCTGTTCATAAAACCCATTTCAGGCATGTCCTAGGCCATAGGCAACAAATAGAAACAACATTAAATTCGCTTATGAATAGTAATTGGTACTTGCTGTACGAGATAATTGTTGGTGATAATCTACCCAATAATAGCAAACATAAATTGCTTTTAAATTGTGTTCTAAAGAACAGTTGGTACATAAGACTATAGTTTCTTACAAACACAAAGTAAGAGAAACTGCATTAATTTTAAAAGTATATATGTGGCACCTGTACAAATGTAAAACAAGGAAAATAAATCCAAATAGCTGTTGTGGTTGAGACTTTTGGCAAATTAATTAGAGACAGGGATTTTAACACTGCTGAGAACAGACAGCTTGAAACACAATAGATGATTAAAATAAGAAGAGTTGCAAATGTCATTTTATGAGAAGATGATATACAAATATGGGGAGGAGGGGGTGGTGTGTAAAGCGCTTACACTGGCAGATTGCAAACTCTCATGGATTGAGTTTCAGAGGAGATGCAATTTGGATGCATTAAACATTTGGGTGGGTGCTGAATACCGTGCAGCTATACTTTAATTTTGTGAATATTTTTTGGTGAAGGAAAGTAGAGCCAAGAGTGTTCAGCTGGATAGGCTAGTGACTGTGAATGTCTCAGTGCTTTGCTAGCAAGAGGAGGCTGTAGTGCCAGGGTAGAGAAAACTGATTTAAAATGTGATGTATTTTTCTTTCTTACTTCAGAATGTTTGATCCTACCTATTCTGTAATATGTGTGTATATAACCTTGTTACGTTCCTCTGTGAATGTGAAAAAGCGGTGAAAGGAAAATAAATGTGTGAAACTTGTATGTGAAATGTAAAGTGTAACTTTGTACAGTTTGTCAAAAAGGACTTAATTGCTTAAATATAGTTAGGTTGTGCGTGGGTTTGGAGTTAGAAAAACAAGGGTCATAAAATGCAATCACAATATGCTTCAAAAGGACAGCTTGTTTGAATATGAGCCGTAACAGAAAACAGCCATTAGTATGTGAACTGTTGATATTTATCTTGTTTACCGTTAGTCTTTCTTCTGTTTTATAGAAAAGACCTAATGTTATCTGATGTAATGTAATTACACATTTTCTTGTGAGAACAGAATAATGAGCTGAGGTGTATATATCTTGAACTGAAACCAGTATAAAGTCTGCTAGTCCTTGCTTGGAAAATCTTGGTGGCATACTTAGGGTCATTATTTCATCAGTAAGAGACAACTGAGGCATTTATTTGTCTGTAGGGCAGTTTCTACTTTAAAATTTCCTGTTTGTAAAACTAAGTAATATTTTTATATTCTCTCTGCACTGGCATGACCTCTGCATATTTAATCTAAGTGCTATCTTTATTGTCCAAGTAAAGGTGTTCTTATTCATTTTAAACTCTTGTCACTGGCATTTATTTATCAATATATTCATATTTATTATTTGAGAATTGGGTATTATTATTATACAGCACTGAAGGTTGGCAGAGTTGTGGTGTCCACCTCCAGAAGCCAGAGAGAACAGCTTGAGCATAATAACCTGTGAGATATCAGTTCTTGTAATTTATATTTGTCTAAATCAAGAGTGGAAGGTAGATGGTGTTTCTAGTATGGCTAGTGTGGTGTCGCTAGTATGCCTAATGTAGATAGTATGAGTCCTTAGCCATACCTAGAGTGGTAACAGTTCTACCATAGAAATTTTCATTATTTTGTATGTAAATTACTTTTTCCAACAACAAAATACACCAAAATATGTATCCTGCATCGACTCTGAAGCAATAGATGGAGGAAGTGTTTTACATGAAAAAAAGAAACATATGTATATGGATGTATATATGTAATTATATATGTATATATATGTGCTTGTGTGTGTGTGTGTGTGTGTCAGTATATATATATATATATATATATATATATATATATATATATATGTATATATATATACACACACACACACACACACACACGATATAGCGAATGCAAAATAGTTTAACTGGTAGTTTCACAGATATTCTCTCCATGGTGGGCATTACAGGGAATTCATGGATTTTCCAATGGCTCAGAGATCCTCTGTATGTAGCATTGGGCCTCATAACACCCTTAAGTGGTCTGTTATTTCCCATGTATCCACCCTGTTTGGCATTATTGCTTGCCTTTTAAGGACTGCTTATCTGGAAAAAGCTATGGAGCTGAATAGAAATACGCTCTTCATGATTCATTGAACTTTTTGTTTGTATTATACAGAGACATGATTTTTTTCTGTACATCCCCTTTTTCCCCACAAGCGACATAACACCTTGATTCATCTGCTTGCCAGCAAATTTAGTTTCAGCTTTAGGCTGGTAATTTTCCCATCTCTCTTGTTTTTTTACTTTATCTTCTTTTTCTCCCCTTTATGAGCTCTAGGCTGGGTGTTTCTGTTTCATTTGATTTTTTTCCTTTACATTGCGTTATTTTTCAGGCATCAGCAACTGTCTGCAGGTAGTTAAGGTGCTTTTTTCCGCGTTGTTACCTCACAGCAAGAGGTTCTCCTGTTTGATTCCCGGCGTGGCTTGGGAGAGCCTTCTGTGTGGAGTCTGCATGTCCTCCCTGCGGTTGGGTAGCGTTCGAAAAGCATATATGCGTAAATGGGCGTGCCTTCGTTGAAGGTTGGGCGTCGAGCTGGCACCTCGGCATTTCGTAAAAATCTACTGCAAATCATTAGCGGACCAGAGTTCCGCTGTGGCGACCCCTTACCAGGAAAAAGCCGAAAAGACAAACAACAACAAATGAGCTGGTGAGAGATTTAGTCTGCTGTGGGGAGTATTCCTGTAATCCAAAATTGTGAGATGAGAATTCTAGTATTTATTGCTATATCTCTGTCTCACAGGATTCTATGCACTTTGGTAGTTCTCAGTCCTTATCTATTAGTTTGTGGAGAGAATGGACAACATATGGCAACATCAGGTGTTATGTGTATCAAGAATATAGACTTTAATTTACTAATCGTACATGTATTTGTGTAAGGATTTTATGGAACTTGAACAACAATCTCTATGTTGATCCACTATCAGTGTAATGTGTTAGAACTTTAGGTGACCGAAACAACCAGTTAGAGTGGACATACACCCACACCTATACGCAAATATCTGATGGGTAGAAGCAGAATTAGCTGCTGCTTTTTCATCCCTTGCTAAGAAGTTCTTAGAGGGTGAGATTTATTTGCACAGCATGTGTCAAATTTGCACATAAGTGTTAAAAATGTATAACTTGGGATAGCTGAGAAAAGAGGCACCCATAGGAGCTATTTCCACTTTAACAGTTTACTGAGGACTGACTTAGTCTAATGCTGTCATATAAGCAGGGCCACTTGAAAACTGCAGAAAATTTTATCAAAAAGTGTGGAAATTGTTTGCAAAAGCAGGACAGTTGCTGTCTTTGGTACTTGACCTCAACTCCCCCTCTAATACTCTGCAGCTTGTATTAATCACTGAAGTTACTGGACAGATTTGCTGTCATGTGTAGGTGCTCTCATTTTGAGTGTTCCTTAAATGGACTATGTTTTGCACAGTATTCTTTCAAAGTCTCTGAATGTGACAAGCCGTGTAGCACATACATGTTATGCACTCATTTGGATTCTCCAGCTTAGTCATCTAGAGGAAAGCTCATATCTGTGCCTGTTTTGCTGAAAAAGTAATTTATAAATGAATTGCTAAATTGGTTCCTTCTGCTACATGCAATACATTTAGCAGTACAACTTTATTCCAAAACTCCTTAAGTGTAAAGAACATAAACTGGCAGAAACTGTAATAAGGCTGTCACGTTCATGTGCTGTATGTGTTTCTTTACATTTTTTAAACATATAGTTAAGTCACTTAATCCTGTATATAATCACTGAATTCAACTACCCTGAATATATTCACCAGTTTAAGCAACCATTTCATTCAAATTTCTCATATATTTAAATTACCATTTAGGTTGAACTTGTAATAGCAGGGAAGCAGAGCCATACAGAGCTGTGATCAGTGTGCCATCCAAGTGAATGGGGACAATTTTACCTCTTCTGACACTTAATATTTAATTTTCTTTGCCACAAAAAGTTCTTTAGCTACCTGTCTTAACTTAGGATTCATGAAATCAAGCCCTGGCACACAGTTTGAATAATGGAGCCAAGCTGAAATTAAATCACTTAGAAAAATTACTTACAGCTTTTCATGTCTTGTTGTGCAGCTTTTTGTTAAACTGTTTCTATCATTTGTTAGATTTGTTTGGCTATGTAAATAACATCAGCATTTTTAGTCAAAAATATGTCATACGTTATTAAACATTGTGGATTGTGTGCTAATTAGTTAGAAATTGCCTGCAATTTTCTATTTGCCCTGCATCTCACCCACACCCAATTAGCTACAATCTTAAAGCCATATTGCATTTTTATGTGACGTCCCCTTCTATTGATTATTAAATTTTCTCCTCATGCATTGCTGTATCACAATATGCATAGCATTTAGGAACTATAGTACAGTAACTGGAATAACATGAGTCATGCACATACAGAAGAGAAATTCCACACACTTAACCATGTTGTGAACTGTGAATCATAAATATGTGTGTGTGTGTGTGTGTGTGTGTGTGTGTGTGTGTGTGTGTGTGTGTGTGTGTGTGTGTGTGTGTGCATATATATATATATATATATATATATGACTGGCTTCTTTATAAGGTGGCCATAATATGAATATTAGGATCAGCTTGGCATGATTGATACCAAGCTTATTAAAGCCTGACATCTCACCTGTACTGTACTCATGCCCCATCCCAGCAATGGTATATTTGTAAAACAAAACTGCATTTTAAGGCAGGATGCACCCAGTAAACCCCCTGATCTCTGTATATATACTACCTGAAAGATTACACCAGTTTGGAAGAAGGAGAAACACATTTTCCACTTCCCCATGAGTTGGTGCAATCTTAGATTATATATTTTTAGAGATTGGGAGTGTTTGTATAGAGCCCTTCCCCCACATGAGAAGTTGCAGGGGGGGACACAGACCCCTGCAAAAACATAAAGATTTAATTTACTTTAGTGTAGCATGGTAGGGCTGCCAGACAAGGGTAAGCTTGTCTGCAGTAAATTGTCAGCATTACATTGCATCTGGAAAATTGAAGTTGATCTGAATATCTTGGAACAGTCATTGGCTTTGTACTCATCACTCAGAATCATGGTGTAACAGTGTAGCATTTGAAATAACTGTAGAAATGAACTTAGCCTGCTTCGACTGCATTTAGAAATGGAGGTAGCAGCTAACTTTGGTTTAGTTCAGATCACAAAGTCTTTTTCTCAGCCCTGATTCATTTCAAATTACTGTTGCTGTGGCAACAAGTTTTAAAGTTCATGAAGATGAGATCTGTTCCTTCTTTAGATGTGTGTATGTCATCTCCCTGAACAGTGGGCAACCTAGGTTAACTAAAATGACTTGTTACAGTAGCCTGGATAGTTAGCTTGTGGTAAATATCAACTCTATCCTTCCCTTTTTTTGAATCTGATACTTTCCTGGTAGTTTTGTCATCACACAGATTTTGTTTTAGTGGTCTGTTCAGCCATTGTGAACGTAGCGATTGTCCGAGATCAGGAACTGGTAGTGGAAGCAGCATGAAAAGGGGTCTATATTAAAATCCTGAAAGGCCTTAACATCGAATGTATGTACGTCGACACATAAACGTCGATGTACATAAACATCGAAACACGTAAGCGGTGAAAATCACAACGCCGAACGTGTTTGTTTAGCCAGCAGCGTGATCGTGGTGATAAGGAAATATATCCTTTTCCCCACTGTAGTGCGGTCTCGGAGTTGGTACATTTAAGTAGGGAGGTGTGGGGGGTGCAGGGGGGCTTGCCCCCCTGCAAAAGTGGGTTAATTTCAGTTTTGTATGTTCGTTTGAACGTACCTGTGATTCGCTCTTGCATGACGTAACACATTTGGTGTTGTGATTTCCGCCGATTGTGTTTCGCTATTTATATACATCAACGTTTTTGTCGATGTACATACATTTGATGTTAAGGCCTTTCAGGATTTTAATACAGACCCCATGAAAAGTTTGGAATATAAATTTCTGCACATAAGTTGCACTGATTAATATCATAAAGATCATGTGGTTGAATAATGGCAAATAATCTAATTGGAGTACCCATGCCTTTTAGAATGTTCTGAACTATCATCATCCCTTCCACTTGCTCATTTAATTTTATAGTATTGTGAGGTCATAGCAATATGGGTTAACTCTCATAACTTGCCAAAGTTTAACAAACTGTTACCAGATGCAACATGTGGTATTCCATGCCTTGAAAATATAGACGTCAGAAACGTGCTCATTTACTGGGTATTGGTAGATCTGAATTTTACAACTTTGGGACACTTTGAATAATAAGCCACAAAGCAAAACATGAAGATTCTTGTACTAATATAAGTTTGTTCCCTGCTGTAGCAATGGCAGTTAAAGAAGTTCATGAAGGATAAGTTTCTTATTTTGGTTATGGTATTTAAATATAACTCTCATTTTACAGTACTGAATCAGTCGTTTAACCCTGGATTAACCCTGCATGTTGTCATACCTAGGTGTGATCCACACAGTTCAGTAAACACTTGGTCATGTAATTAAATGAAAGGTAACTTTTGTTCATAGGTTGGTTGTCTCCATTAAATGCCTTGTACACATAACTTACATCTAAATCGAAAATGTGACTTAATAGGAGGATGTTTTGTCTCCAGCCGTGCTGTCATGATGGTTTGTAGTAGTTATAGTTGAAAGTCATCTCTGATGTAAGCATTAAGGTCTTCTGACTTAACTGTTATCAACAGTAACTGTGAGACAGTTCATGCTACTCATAGATCCTTCTCCAAAAGATCTTATTTGCATTCATGCAGCTATGCATTGCCTAGAATATCTGTAGTGTGCATGGCTTCCCCGAGTTATACTGTATATGTAAAAAGGTATACGTCTGCAGTGTCAATCACAGTCTATTCAGTCACAAGAGCTTAGAGCCAGACATCTTATAGATAAATTAGAAGTGGCTTGTGGTTATATTCCATGCTGATACTTAACTGTAATTGTGAAGCATTTGAAATCTGATGAATGTTAAAATTATTTCTGTTTCAATTTGTGTGTGAACATCTGTCAGTACTTTCATTGCATAAGTAACAGTACTGCTCCTGACAGTTGCTGACTAGTATTAACTTGTAAACTTGCGAGTAGTGCTCGTTCATAATATTTCAGATTTGGTGCTGTGGCAACTCAACTTTTCATCAACTCAGTACTTTCTTCTTGATCTGTTGATCAACATCATTCTGCATCATTTTAGGCCCAAGCAAACCCTGCTGTTGCTGGAGTCCCCCCAACCACAGTCATTTACCTTATTTTGATATTTTGTTACATATTTGTCAAATGAACAAAAACTTTTTCAGCAGTCTTGTGCACTTAATAAAGCAGGTGGATAACAATAACTCATTTATATATCCTTTAAAAATCAAAGATAACTCTGGTGCTTTGTCAAGCAGCAGGCTTCACAACTTCATTAAATGTTTTACCACTGACATAGCGCCCATGACTCAGTTAAATCATGCTGGTAGGCATTCTGCCCACTAAAACTAACATCATAGCTTTAGGCACGTTCAATGCCTGAGGCTGAAGGGATCCCCTAGTCATCCTTGACTGTGTGGGGATCCTGCGAAAGCTGCTACTGGATGAGGAGAAAAAAAAAATTATTATTCATTTTCTGATTACGCGCTTTATCAAAAACAGGTTGTAATATGACCCTGTTAGGATAAAGCCAGTTATCAATGAAAGAGTATGAGAGAAGTACGCTCTAGAGATTCACAGCCAAGAGTGAACAGTCTCAGTGGTTACCTTGGATTTTAACAAGAGCTGATTCTTCCAGTTTTCAGGGAAACAAATAAATAAATAAATAGGGGGGGGGGGGCACTGGATACTATAACTTTCAACTTCGTTGCTCAGAAATTCTGGACAAAGCTAAAGTAATGCTAGAATAAAGGCTCAAAAACAGAGATATTTGTTAAATATTTCTCTAGTTCACTTAAAAAGTCAATAGAATAACGTTAGCATGCATTTTTTTGGGCAATAATAAGTATGAAACCCTGATATCTGGATTTATCAGTTCTGTAGTCTTGAAAGGTTTACCAGCAAATCAAGCTTTTTACAGGGCAAAACAATATGAGACAAAATCAGGGGCATTCTTTAAAATCATGGACAGTGACAGATGTACATTAATTCTTAGTGAGGAGAATAAAAGCGACTTACTCCTGCTGTTGTTTGACAACTGCTGAACAGCAGACACTGATCCGGTGTGGCAGTATTAATGTTGCCATCTGTATTGCTCTTTGCTGAAATCAGCTATGGGTTATACTTATGCTTGTATGTGGTGGTGGTGGTGGGAGGTTGTGTAAGAGTAACAAACTGGCTATAATTTATTTCACTTTCTAGCACCAGCATCGTTAACATTGCTATTACTTTTGTGTAGGAGTGTCTGGTTGCAGTGTATTTAATTGTAACAAGCTGGCTATAATTTTTCACTTAGCATCACAAACATAGTCCTTACAGATGATAGGTGCCTATGTATGGTGGTCTGGCAGGAGCAAGATGCATGTGAAAGCAACTGCTCATTGCCACAATGGTACAGTGAATACCATTGCCATTTCCAATGTTTTGTTTTGCTTGAGTTCATGTCTATGTATTTTCTATGGGTAGTCTACATGCCCCCCCTTTTTAAGTGTGTGTACCTATCCATGTACTCTGGTTAATCCCAGCACCACAACAACATACAGTAGGTGAAATAATTCCTCCAGTTTCCCTGAAGGTGAACTTGTGTGTTAGTGTAAAACTATCACTGATTTTCATCTGAGTACATACACACAATAATGTTGGGCACATACATAATTCTGCTGGGTAGCAGTAAATAAAAACAGTTAATTGGCAACTGTATTTCAAAAGTAAAACATAAAATATGTCACATAGTATTCAGACACTTAGAGCTTTTAGAGGCATCCTGGCCCCCACACCCCAGCATGTACAAATGGATTTTGGCATTGTCAGTAATGGCATCTGCCCTCAGCTGCACCCATTCTAAAACCCATCTGTGCTTAGAGGCATGTGCAGAAGGTTGCTGTTGCTTGTGTGGAGGACTGGAAATGGTATGGTCTTTACTACCTTAATTTCCATCACAATCAAATCTCAGAGGTGTGCACAGGAGGTCATTATAGTGTACATTGGGACTAGAGACAATGGGGTCTTTGTTTCTTGTACTTTTCTTACAGGCCTCAGAGGTGTGCAAAGGTTACTATAGCATGTATAGAAGAGCAGTGTACTGTCTAGGAGCAACAAACTGGAACACATTACTGTAGTCATTATTTGTTCACTTTCCTCAAAATCATACCTCAGGTTTGTGCACAGGTGGCTGCATTGGGGTGGATGAAAAGGCATGCTGTGTATATGTATGAATTCAGTCACTTGAAATATGTGATTGTGGCCACTTGTGCAACTGCTTTCATCTCAGTCTGATACCATAGGGATGCGTAGGCAGTGACTGTCTTTTTTTGTTGGGAGGGAGCATGGAGCCAGGCAGGCAGGAAAGCAGTATTCCCAAGCAGGATTTGTGCATCCTCGCAACCATTTGCCTTCTTTGCTTATTGTGAGCTACTATTTAGTTATCTCTGAACATTAATCCTTAGGTACAAGTTACGCCTTCCTTGAAAGAAAAAAATACAGAAAACTCTCATTTAACTAGAACTCAAGCAACAGGCAGAAAAATATTGAAGAAATACAGTACAATTTTCATGTGTTGCACTTTCTGTTTTTCCCCTGCAGAAACATACCATATGTTTTTAGAGTTTTAAAAAGGAAGATAGAAATAGATTCCCTCTCTTCCCAACCTGAGAACAAGTCAAACCAAACAAATAGTATAGGGTACAGTATTAGTCAGGCTTATTTTTAATAACTCTCAAGCAACCAGAAATTACAGTTATCTGGCATCTACCAATCCCCATGGGTGCCGGTTAACCGAGAGTTTACTGTAAGACTGAAATTCTTTTCTTATGCATGGTTTTCATTCAGGCCGCTGCTGGATTTAAAGGTTGGTAAAATTCCCTCAGAAGCATCTCAGAGCATTTATAATGCTTTGTTGTAATTGGTGTTTCCTGTATAGGTAAGGTGTGCTTAAAGGATGCAAAGAAAGCTAAAGTTGAACAGCAACCCAAATTTGTTTCCTTAATCACTATTTGTATTCGTCAGCATTGGATGAAAACATTATTAGAAAAACATAGAATGCACTTCTGGGCATATAGAAAGCCATGGCTTTAAAATGCCGAAGAGTAAGGCAAAATATGAGAAAAGAAAGAAGACAGTAATGTGTATTGTCTAGGGAGCCAGGGATGGGAGGAAGACAGAGGTGGATGGGAAGAAAACAGAGTAGTGTGTATTGTCTAGGGAGCCAGGGATGGGAAGAAACCAGAGGAGAGCACTGGAGTATGTGAGTGTGTGTGTGTTGGGGTGGTGGTGGGCATGTTATAATTGCTTATTATTAAATTAGTTATAATAATTACTTGCTTTCTTGCCTGCACTGTGAAGAAATGTTACACACTAGATTTTATCAAGCATGTCTCAAGGCCACTCAGCAGCAAAAGAACCTCAGTATGATGAATCCATGGCTTCCGGTATTCATAGATGTTTCCTTGATATTTCAGAGATATTGTTAATTGGAATATCATAGTTTTGAGCCAAAAATTGAAGAAGCTGAGTGAAAGTATGTTGCTGTTTCAGTGGAATGTGAAAACAAGAGAAAATTACAAGAGTAAGAATTGTAATTGTCTATGTGCTAAATGCATTTGTTTTGTCAAACTGTCGTAAAAATATGAAAAAAAAGTGAGGCTGATGCCAGAATTAGCAGGGGATGGCTTGCTTGTCATTACTGTTTGCCTAGCTTATGTCCTTTAAGTGGCTCACATAGAAAGCCTATAGCAACAAAAGTAGTTCAGCACGCCCAAGTAGTCTAAGCAAATGAAGAAACACTGGCTTACGCACCTCTACTTCTGATGCCATGTCCATTCTGCATTTGCATTATAAAATTATACAGTTCAAGATTGCAGAGTAAAAAGTCACACACAGGAACTGCACCTGCTTCAACACTTCACTGAAGAGCGATAAATCACACCTGGTTAGTTTCTACCTTAAAGGCATTTTACACTATTCACATACACTACATGTGACGTTATTCAGTGTGTAGGGGGACAATACTTTGAGAAATAATAAAGCTCAAACATGGGTCACAGTAGAATGTGCACCAAGGCTAGATCTGACCTATATTACAGCACTCTGAGTATGCCTGGGGTGCATGGACCCTATGCAAATGAGTAGAAGTACTCCATGAATTAGTTGTTTTGCAGTTTGCACTGCATTTTAAGTGGTTTATATGCTATGCCTAGGTATTTAAGACAGTTTTGAGTGTTTCTGTTCTGCATTTTTACTATGTTTTCTCTGAATTTCAAGTTACAGTTGTTAATAGAAGGTATTTTACAGCTTGAAATGCATTTCAGTTTTGCTGCATTTTTTATGTTTTTACTCAGTGTGTTTGACATATCTTGAGCTTGTAGTGGTTAGTTGATTCAGTTTTTGGGGAGATAACCTCTACTGATTAGTGCTGTCACTGTTTTTCATTGGCTCTTTCATTTTCCATGCTCATTTTATATTGCACAGCATGATTGAAACTTTCACTCAGTGGACTCAGGCACTTCATGTGTAACTTTTCCTAATATAACCAACTCACCTGTATGATGTCAATAAATCAGATCTTGCAATGTACAGGTGCAGTGAGTAGAGTGTAGCTGCCTAATTTGCTAACGCGAGCACCTAGCACCCTAAAATTAGGTCATAACAGCTCCTAGTGGTGCTTTGTTGTATAAATTAGCTCACTTTTGCTACAGATAAGCTCAATACTACTTTTCATAGATTCATATGTAAGTACTAGGCTTACCTGCCTTTGTGGGCAATTTTAACCTTTGCCAATTTCCCTTTCAAAGTTGAGAATTTAACCATGTACCTTGTGTCTGTGAAGTAAACACCTTAACCATTCTACAAAACCCAACCCCAGAAGGTTCTCCGGTTGTGCTTATCATAGTTGCACGTAAACCCATGTTATGTTTGTACATAAATAGATATTTATACGTAACTATGATATCCACTCCTTGACTGATAATTATCTCAGTGGACCTTAAATGTCTGTTTTATTTAAACTTTGACACTATCTGTAAATCCCATCAAGTTTTACTTCAAACTGGACAAAATGGAAATTCACCCTACTTGTCTGCTCTGTTTTGTCAGACTAATAGCTTTAGGTATCATAACACAGTGTAGTAGGTGCCTTATGCTCACACACTGTGAGCTCTTAACTAAACACAAATATCTCTGATTGTGAGAGGTGCAAATATTTAAGGGACATGGAATCACACACTTACACAAACGACTTTGAGCATTTCACTAGCATACCACAAACACTACAAACCCCAATACATATATAATATAATATGATATAATATAATGTAATGTATAATATAATATCATGTCATATGGTATAATATAATATAATATAATATAATATAATATAATATAATATAATATAATATAATATAATATATGTTGACTCTGTAGAGAAATCCTTACCTAAGCCTTCTAGACCTAGTTTCAGTAAAAATCAAAAACATTGCATCACATAATGTAACCTTTAACAGAGTCACTGTGAGACAAATAGCCTCAATTCCAGTACGCTAGACCACTCCACAAACAAAAATGTTTTAGTGATTGGGAACTCCATAGTCAGTGAAACAGATTCCTCACTCCCTAGGCTGGACAAAGACAAGGGTTATAGTGATTTGTCTTTCAGGTGCCAGGATCTGAGATGTCTAAAGGGTTCTTGCGCTAGACAAATATAACTATAACATGGTAGTTGTGCATGTGGGTGAATGACTTGAGGTGAAAAATCCTGAAGGAGATGGAAAGAGACATTTCTCTGTACAGGTGTGACTTGATACAGAACTGAATTCTTTCTCCATGGATGGTGCTTAGGTGCAAAGAAAAGAAGATCATCTTCAGCAATTGGATAAATAATTGATATCATTCTAGGGGGATCGAGTATGTGTCAGCACTAACTGAGATGCTTGACAGACCTACTTGTTATGAGAAAGATAGTCTGCACCTCTCATTCAAAGGCTTGCACATACTGGCTAAAGCCATTGCTGAATTTATAGTGCCTTTTTTGGCAAAGTTTAGTTAATGATCATTCCAGCTGTCAGTATCAAACAGGATCAGATTAAGGTAGTACTGCTCAATGCCAAAAGTCTAAACAGCAAGCTACCAGCCTTGAGGCACTACTGCAAGATCATTTCTATAATATTCATAAGTTTGTGTATTGGAACACACCCTTCTGGCCCGAATAAATTGTGATTTAGGGATATTCCGGATGTTATGTTGGGATTGGAAGCTGGTAGCATGAAGTAGTGAGTTATATTGGGGATATTTGTGATAGATCTGAGTATTCAGATTATTATCAGCATTCCTGATAATCAAAACATCCAGGAAGGTAATCTGTTGTAAATGATAATTAACCTTAAATTCAATACCCCACTTGTTCTCATTTAAATACTCAACACATTCCTGTAGATATACACTATCAGCCTTCCACACCATCTAACAATCATCCAGATACCGTCTACATATATCTAACTTCTCAAGATATATGCTATGTTAGGGTCATAAATAAGTTCCTCTTCCAAATATGCCATAAATAAATCAGCATAAATGGGCACAAAGGATGCCCCCATTGCTGTGCCCTGCACCTGCCAAAAACATTGGCCATGAAAGTATGCTACATTTTTAGTAAGTACATGTTCCACTAAACAAACTAAGAAAGTATTAAAACCTGGCTGATATAATTTAGACTTGTTCAACCAGTACTGTAAAGCCTGGTTTAAGTTGTATGCAGGCCATTCTGTTGCTGCTTTACCTCCCATCTCCACTCTGCCTAGGATGTGTTGGCTAACTCTGGTCAGCCATCTTGTATATGCATCAAGTGCTATAGAATTAATGACTGCCTTGCACTTTAGTACATGAACAAATGATTTGTGGCCTACACTGAACTTTTATAAAAGCTTTATACATATCATAGAAATAATCCTTCAGGTAATAGGTACTGTATATGTATGTTATGTTGTGTGTGTGTGTGTGTGTGTGTGTGTGTGTGTGTGTGTGTGTGTGTGTGTGTGTGTGTGTGTGTGTGTGTGTGTGCGCGCGTGTCTGTGTCTATATATATATATATATATATATATATATATATATATATATATATGTCTGTGCATGAGAGAGAGTTTCCATAATGATTAAGGACCTCACAAATACAAGGTACAGTGTTTAATTCTGACCTCAGGTTATTA
Source organism: Protopterus annectens (assembly GCF_019279795.1). Taxonomy (NCBI): domain Eukaryota; kingdom Metazoa; phylum Chordata; order Ceratodontiformes; family Protopteridae; genus Protopterus; species Protopterus annectens. The sequence continues at coordinate 393,330,416 of NC_056736.1, forward strand.
GCTTGTAATAGTCTGCAGAATGATTATGAAATGTGTGTGTGTGCATATATATATATATATATATATATATATATATATATATAAAATATGTATTGCGACACGCACGCGTATGTGTAAACATATAAATATATGTTTATTGATCTGTATATGTTTACTTGTATATCTTTTTTGCACATATATGTTTGCAGTCACATATACATTTCTGTTTGCAGATACCTGCATTTATGAGACATACATTCACATTGTTACCTTGCCATTATTTAAAAACCTATAAAATGTGCTAGGAAAAAAATCATCTGTATGCAAGTCTCAAGCTACATTTAACAATACCATCTCCTTATCCTAAAACAACATGGATTCTGGAAAGGTCATACTACAATGATGACACTTTGGTGCCTAACTGTTAAAGTTGTCAAATGTTTGTCTCCTTGAAATTTATCACATTAATCTATATCTGTCAGTTTTGGCAACACCTTAACCATTCACTTAGCCAGTTTAGACATAAATGCTTTATAGTCATGGTTCAGAATGAAACTGGACTATATAAACTTGGATTTAAATGATCTTTGCTGTCTTTGAATCGTGTAGCCACCACAGCTTTCTTCCAAAATGTTGGTACTGTTCCTCTTTTTTAAAATATTGTTTAACAAAACCTTCCAGATTGCATCAGTCTTTTCTCTGCTAACTTCAAAATTATCTCAGGACTACCATTTGTTCCTGAATACTTCCCTTTTGGTTGATTACGTGTCACCCTTTTTGTCTCATCCTTTCCCATCTTACCTACTAATTCTTGAGTTTCGTCTTCCTCTAACCTTGGTGTAGTTAATTCTTCCATAAATATTTCCATTTGTGTATTTTCTTGGCTCCCACATTCCTCTGCTCCATATAGATTTTCACAGAATTTCCAAAATATCTGTAGCACCTCTATAGTGTTATTTTTCTTGTCATAGGCTCCCTTACTTTGACAGTATTCCTTTTGTCCAAGGCATTGTGCTAATAGTTTTTGTGCTGTGGGGTTATCAAAAAGTACTTACTTAACAACCTTTATAAACGTTTGCATGTTATCCAAATGCTTCCTTAGTTTTGTTTAGCACTCAACAATCGCTCCTCTTCTTGTTTTATAAGTTTACCATTACCTGCAATAATTTAACATTTGATAATCCCTTTAAATAATTTCTATTACTTCTTTTCCATATCTGTTTCTCACTGTCATAGCATTTTTAATTGTCACCTTTATGTTATTCCATTATTCCTCTATCCCTTCTGAAGAAGTTTGTACATTTCCTGGCAACTAATGGATTGTTTTCATTGCCCAATCCTTAAAAATCTTTAATTTTTAATAGTCAGGTAGGAAAGTGCCAATGTCTTATTTTTACTTGCTTATCATGTATTTTTATATTCATTATTATTTGCTCATGCTTTGAAATAGTTATTGTATGTGTTTAAAAATTGACGCTTAAATACCCATGCTCTACAGAAATATAGTTAATGTGCAATCTAGCCCAGTTGTTTACCTTGGAAAATAATATGGAAATTCTAGCTGGGTTCCTGCTTGTAATCTAACATCTTTCATCCCAGATAATATCAAATATTTTTTCAGGACCTACTCTCTTTTGTTACATTTTCTCTTCTAGGTCCCCCTGATACATCTTCACTATTGCATATCGTGTTCCATTCCCCACCCATGAATAATAATCCCTGGTGGGATCTAATTACCTCTCCCATAATTCCCTTAAGCTCCTTAATTGTAGTTTTAGGTGGAATATAAATGCATGCCAATGCAATCCTCATCCTGTTTTAATAACTCCTTATTACCACAAATCTATCCTTGTTGCCTTTCCTCTCCTCTTCTCTCACTATTATATTGGAATCAGTATCATTAACCCTCTTTCTCATTGTCTCTTTTCCTCTCCTGAGTAACCATTCTGGAATCCTTTCTTTCCAAATTCACGTGCTCATTTCCTCCTGTAGCAATGCTAGTGCACCTTATATTTCGTCTGTATATAATTCAACTCTTTGTGTCTTATCCATACTTGCAGTACATTCACATCCCTGAAATGATTGATGAGGCATTTTTTCTGATAAGGTAGCATTACTTTCACATATTCTACTTAACAGTTTTTTGAATGCAAGTTTCCACCTTGCAACTTACATGTATATATTTCGTTTGGCAGGCTGAATGCCTGTGCTATTGCAGCCAAGACATGCTGTAGGTGGATTGGGCACTCTAAATTGGCCCTAGGTGTGAGTGTGTGTGCCATTTGTGGAAGGTTGGGTGCCGGGCTGGCAGCTCGTCACTGTAAAACTCCACTGCTAATCATGAGCAGACAGGTGATCCGCTGTGGCAACCCCTAACTGGGAAAAGCCGAAAGAAGTCGTCTGTATATTCAGACCAATGTCACATTTTCTCCTAGTTTTCATTTCAGTAGGCAATAGAGGATGCCTGATTATGATGTTTTCACCTCTAGCTCTCGCAGTTTTTGACATCTAGTTTAGAATGTAGTAAAGTAAGTGGGACTAAGTATGTTTGGTGGGAAATTGATTGCATTTTTATGAGTTATCAGTCTTTGGCTGCCATATGTTACATTGATTTTTGCAAGTGCTTTCTTGTAATGGATTGCATTTCATTTATTGTCATACCCACTCCTGATTGTTCTTATCTGAAGCATTTTTAGGAGTAAGCAGAGCTCCGGCACATGTTGTAAAAGCTGTTTGGTGGTACTGTTTGCTCATTAGACTTTAGCCCACCAGGACTTATTCTCAGTTTTATGTATACTTGAATGATATATACTGTCTAGCTGTATACACAAATTGTGCCCCGTATCATAGATTGATCTCTGTTATCCTAGCCTAGACTACCTACAGTTAGCTTGAAAGTTGTATTTAATCTGTGTGTCATTGCCTAATTGTTTGTGCTGGCTGTTAAACCTAAAGGTCACGGTATATAGGTTCATAGGTTCATAGGTTCATACTAGGCTATCTGCCCGAGGGCATTTACAAGCCTAGCCCATAGTTTTGTGGCTTACGCCACCCCTTTAGTATGGGGAACTATACCCATTATTTTGCTGTGCCTCTGTTGAGCAGTGACACTGAGGTAATCCCTGGGGTATATCTGCGATCTCCCATCCATTGGTCAAGATTTCTCTTGAACAAGGCCAGCGAGGTGCTCTGCCTCACATATACCGGGATTTTATTCCACAGCATAGGGAGTCTTTGGGTGATGAATCTATCCCTCCAGCACGTCCTATTAATAGCCGTGTCGAGGTTTAAGTCTCCCGCCCTTGTGGCTCTGACGGATCTAGATTTTTTGAGGTGAAGCATATTCATCAAATCTGGGTTTGACATGGCCTTGTATGTTAGGCAAAGGTCACCTCTGAGCAAGCGGTGGCGACTGAATAGAGCTGGAGTTCTTTCAGTCGGGCAGCATAGGACAGATGTTTGAGACCCTTTATCCTTTTGGTGAGGAACTTTTGTGGCCTCTCCAGCTGCTGCAAGTGTCGGGTCAGATACATTCCGAATGGGGCATTGTACTCAAGCATTGGTCTGATGAGTGATGAGTATAGGGAGACTATGACCTCCCTTGATCTAGATGAGAATCCCTTCATGATAAGGTGGGCAATGTAGAAGGTCTTCCTAACTACTTTAGCTACATGGGTGTCGAATGACAGACTACTATCAACCTGGGTCCCCAGGTCCCTGATAACTTCTTCTGTACTCAGTGGATTGCCACCTATTTGGTAGCTAGGGGTAACCTTGTCTTTCCCGAAGGGTATGACTATGCATTTTTTGGCATTTAACTTTAGGCCATGGCTCTGGCACCAGTTATCCGTTTCTGTGAGACCCTTCTGAAGGATATCTGTGTCAGATGTGTTTTCTACTATGGCCCAGTTTGCAGTCATCTGCAAACTTTGTCAGCCATAACCCTCCTGTGTTTGCTTGTACTTGGAAAAGTAGATGCCAAACAAGAGTGGGCCCAGGACTGAGCCCTGTGGTACACCACTTGTGACAGGCTTTGAGTCTGACATGGCGCCAGCAACTCTGACCCTGTGGGTTCTGTCACTCAGCCAGTTTGCAACCCATCTTGTGATGTATGGGTTAACATTTAAGCTGATGAGTTTTTCAATGATACCCGAGTGGGGTATTGTATCAAAGGCCTTCGCCAGATCGAGGTAGGCTGTATGGACTGCCTTTCCCTCATCAATGGCTTTGGTGACTGTTTGAAAAAGTCAACCAAGTTTAGAAGGCATGATCTGCCTTTGACAAAGCCAAACTGGGATGGATCCAAAGTCTGCAAATTCCCTATGTCTTTATTTATGAGGTCCATTATGATCCTCTCCATGGCTTTGCAGATAAGACTTGTCAAGCTAATGGGCGGTAATTTCCAGGGTCGGTGGAGGCACCGCCTTTGTGAAGTGGGACCACAGTTGCAGTGCACCACTCCTGGGTATGTATCCAGAGGTAAGACTATGATTAAACAGCTGTCCTAGCTGTGGGTTTAATTCCTCGTTGAGTTCGTGGAGCACACAGCCGGGGACACCATCAGGTCCCATGGATGCTGTGTTTTTGCTTTGGAGAGAGCAGTTCTCACTTGGGCATTGGAGATGTTTGGGGGGCTGCAATCGCTTGGTATAGATATCTCTCCTTTTGGGTTGGTGGGGAGAAGTTTGCACTGAACCTGTCAGCCAGTATGTTGGCAATGTCTGTAGGATCAGTAATCTTCACATCATTTTGAACTAGTTCTGAGCATATCTGGGAGTTTCCTCCCAGGTTTCTAACATAGCTAAAGAAGGCCTTATGATTGTCTTTTGAGTCTTTAGCTATTTTTCTCTCAAAATTTGCTTTGGATGATTTTATGAGAGCTCTTAGTTTTTACTTATAGTGATCAAGGGTGTCTTACCTTTTAAGGATTTTGCTCTATCTTGTAGTAGCTTCCTCCTTTTGTTGTAGAGTTTGTTTATGGCTGGGGTCCACCAGAGTGGACGCTTGCCTTTGGTACAAAGAGTCTTTGTTTTGCTTGGGATTGCCTTATCCATGCAGTCCTGCAGGTGCTGGTAGAAGGCATTTGTAAGTGATTCAGCGGCTTGAGTACTGTTTTCCGTCGGCTCGGGGCCTTAAAGGAGACCACACTAGTCTTTAGAAGTGTGAAGTCGGCTTTCGAGAAGTTCTTTACTGTGGTCTTTTTATTTCAGGTGGGGTGGGATGAGGACCTCCAGCGAGATTAGTTTGTGATCTGATCTCACCAGTGAGGGGTATACTTCGGTGTTGAACATTGTGCTCCCATGTTCGTGATGATGAGATCAAGTATGTTTTCTCCTCTTGTGGGGATGGTGACTAGTTGTTCCATGGCATTTGAGTTTATGAATTCCAGGAACTTTTGGGCTAGGGTGTTTGGGCTTGAGTAGTGTTCCCAGTCTATATTAGGGTAATTGAAGTCACCTAGTATGATGGTGTTTGGTGATACATTTATCCCCTCTAGTGTTTTCAGGAAGGCCATGTGAGGTTCCTGAGTTTGTGAGGGTGGCCTGTAACATGCTACAATTTGCAGAGCAGTCTTGCCTATGGTTAATTGCACCTGGATGGTCTCCGATGCATCGTGCGTTGCCACCAGTCTTGAGGTGTGGGTGTCTTTGATGAATATGGATACCCCCCCTCCTTTCTTGGTATTGTCCGGATTTTGGGGCCGGAACGCATGATAAGAGGTAAAACATGATAGTGCTGGGGTGCTCTCAGGAGCCTTGAACCAGGTTTCTGTCACTGCACAAACATCGATGTTCTCCATACTGAGAAGGGCCTCGAGTGCGTGCATTTTGAGATTTAGACTTCTGGCATTGAGCAGCATTACCCTTAGTTTTTTTCCTTTTTTGTGTTCTAGGGTGGTAGGTTTAGAATTTGAGCCTTGCCTAAAAAGGCACTATAGGGGTGGCAAGAGCCTTTGCCAATAACCGGAATCCCAGGGTGACAGGTGCAAGCCGTCCCTTGAAGCAGCGTGGCTTGTCCAGCATGTCATCCCAGGCAGACAGACATTGGATCCCCTTTGAATGACACCAGAGTTTAAGCCAATTGTTAAAGCTGATCATCTTATCTCTGTATTGTGGCATCATTCTTGGTGAAGGTAGGATACTGCTCAAGGTCAGGGTCATACCTGCCTGGGCTACATAATCAGAGAGCTCCTCAATGTCTCTTTTCATGTAGTCCAAGGAGGTGCGTCTCAGGTCGTTTACACCAGCGTGGACAATGACTGAGTCATATTTGTACCTGCTGTTGAGAGACCTGAGTGCTTGCATTATGTGGCGGATTCTAGCGCCCGACAGGCAGCTTACTGTGACCTTCTCCTTACTCAGTCTGGTGAGCGGGACGTCAGTGTGTCTGACTATGGAGTCACCAATGACTAGTGTGTCTGGCATTGTGTTTGGCCTTAAGGGCTGTGACTGTTTGACACTCTGACTGTGAGGTCTATGTGTTGCAGGTGTTGTGTTCTGAGGTGGTGGTTGTTTGGGTGTCTGCTTTGGTGGCCTCTGCTGTTTTGGTAGATTTTTGATCAGAGCCTTGAGTATGTCTTTGTGTGTTTATGTGTATGATTTGAGGTTGTGATGGTACTATGTGAGACTGGGTCTATAGTGTGTGTGGTAACCTTCTCCTCCTGACTGGTCTTGCCAGTCCTATGTTGAGAGAGCTCAGCCTCCAGTTTGGCCGTATAGTTGCATCTCTCGCATGTATTTGTGTTTTGTGGGAGGAGGAGAGGGTTGTCTGTGTACATGAGGCAATTGTAACATTGCCTCAATATTCCCAGGTTCACCAGCTGAGCAGGAGAGGACACTAGCAACTGATCCCTCGACATGCTAGAAGGACTAGACAAAAACTTTAAAAGAGATTCCGGGGACGTGAGTGACCGAGAAATGGGGGTTTGCCTTTTTGGGGTGCTATCTATAAGAGTGCCGTATCAAGGTAATAAGTACTGTAGGAGCAAGTGCTAGGTTTAACAGATAGAGAAAAGTCTACTTGGAGTCAAGTAGAGATGATCTTTTTAGGTATTAGAGAAAGTGCTAGTAACAGGGATGCTTAAAGGTAAGATTGAAAAGAATGCACTCTGCAGTGTGCACTAGAGAAGTTAGATATGAAAGTAGGTAACTTGAGTTTTACCTGTTTAAAAAGTTAAGGTTTAGTGGAGAGTTACTATTTTTAAAACAGCAAGATGGACTGAAAGGGGTGGTTATAAGCCAGTGAAAGTAGAGAGAAATGAGATATATGGTCAGATTAACATAAGAGGCGGGCAACTAGAAAGACAGTGGTGTTTAACAAGACAACTTAAATGGGTAGGAGGGAGGGGAAAAATTCTGCCTGACTCAGAACAGAGAGAGCTGTGGTCTCTTTTGAAGTTTTAATATGCTGTTAAACAGAATGCAAGCAAAACACAAGGTAAAGAAAACAAACTACAGTATTCAAAATATAGAAAGGCAATACAGAAATACAAAAAATAACAGCAAACTAACCTTTCCTTCACAGCAAAGTGTAGCAGAGTCTGGATGAGCCTTTCTGGTAAAGTATAAAATGTATCGTATATATATATATATATATATATATATAAAAATACGAGAAAAAGGCCAGTAAAAAATGTAAAAATCACCAGCTTGCACTTTATTAGCAAGAATAAGTCCAGTCTCTAGTGCTTCACTAAGAAATGCCTTCAAGGATTGCAACAGTGAATACACTTGAACATCTACATTTATAGTAAGTGTGCACAACTGTACTTTCTCCCCAGCCTAATGCCAAAATTGCTATCTTAAAACTGACAAACAAAATTTCTGCATACTGCAAAAAAAGTGTATATTGTTATTTGCTCATATTTCCTGTGACTAATCTGTTTGCGAACAGCTATAAGCACATCACTGAACCATATCTGTTGCTGCACTACTGCCCCCTTTCTACCCTGTCAGTCTCTCCTAGTAGTTTTAGTTATATTTCCACCTATAATCTATCTGAAATCCTTACCTCCTGGTCACTGTTCTGCTTTATTTTTCCTGTAGTTTGTCCATTTTTACCACTTTTACCCAGGTTATCTTATGTAAATGTTTTGTCATTGTTTCTCATTGTCTCTACTTACATCTGCACTGATGTTTTTCCTTCTATCCAGTCTGCCGCAGTCAGATCATTAAAAAGGGTCTATGTTGTAACAGCGAATGATCAAAAGATCAAACGCTGTTATAACAAACCCAAAACAGTAAAAACGTAAATGAGCGAACTACCAGAACAGCGATTTTTTTTTCCCCTGGGAAAAAAAAAATCTCTGTTCCCAAAAAACAAACAAAAAAAAAAACACTATTTTAAGTGGGGGGCTGTGACCCCACACCCCCCTACTTAAATATACCAACTCCGAGATTGCACTATAGTGCCGAAAACGACAAAGTGACGGAAGCAGCCAAGCAACTTCTTTCCCAGGGAAAGAATTCGCTTAAAAGACGCTTTGTCATTTTGCATTTTTGACATTTACAATTCGACCAAGACGCATTCGACATAATGCGTCTTCAGTCTTCTGTTAAGAACCCATAAAATCTATAGCTGACCTACTACCCACCAACACTAATACAAAATGAACCCCACCCAAACATAAACCCAACCTCTCAATACACTCCAAACCAAACCACCCCAATAACCACACAAACAATTCCCCCAACTTTCTTCTGCTTTCAGCCTATACCTGCTACTAAAATATAAAGTCTACTGCTCAAGTTAAAACCACATCAGCAGATAATCTCCCCCCTCAGTACCTCAAACTTGCCACTAACTCAGTTGCTTATCCAGTCAGCATCCTCATAAACATATCTCTCTCAGTATCTACAGCCCCTACCATATGTAAACTATCTCATATAACTCCACTACACAAAGAAGTGCAATCTGCAGAAATATTCATCTTTACCGTTATCCAAAATCCTGGAAAGGTGTATCCACCAACACCTAGTCAAATCTTACCTCTTAACCTCTTACTGCAAGAAATCTGGACAAAGCCCAACAAAATGGAGTGACAAAGGCCCAAAAATTGGAACATATTTTAAACATTGCTCTTATAAACTTAGAAAGTTTCTAGAGTAACAGGATTTGTCTTAACATACATTTTCTAAAGAATATGAAGTCTGAAATGCAAATGTATGCTATTATTTAGTGATGCCAGTCCTCAGATCATTCCATTGATTTCACAGAAAACCACAAATTTTATGAGAAACAGACTAAAATATGAGCCAAAAATCTGGACAGTTGAGAGGTATGAGTCAAATACCTAGTCCAAAATAACTTGCATACTGCAACTTGGCACGGATTCCAGCCAGGCTATAGTACATCCTCAGCTCTGCAATCCTTTACCAGGACTGTAAATAGGGCCAGAGACAAAGGATACTTTGTATCCTCAGTATTCCCGAACTTCTCAAAAGCCTTTGACACTGTCTCCCACCTCCTGCTGCTGAATACCCTGTCCAACTTAGGTTGTACAAGTACCATAGTACAATGGTTCCAATGCCATTTACAGGACCGAAAACAAGCTGTAAAATGGTAGAACCAACTCTCCGCCTTCCTCCTTAACCCTACAGTAGTTTCCCAAGTCTCTGTCTTAGGACACCTACTATTTAATATATTCACCAATAACCTACACACCTCCTCTTCCCAAGGAATGCTAATTCAGTATGCAGATGATTCAGCTGTAGTCTGTACCTCTCGTTCACTCACAGACCTACAAACAAAGACTTAAAAAGCATTCACAGCCATTGAAGCATGGTTCACTGATGCCCATTTTTTTCTGAACCCCCCCCCAAAAAAAACAAACTTGTACTCTTCCACTCCAAAAACACACACACAACACATTTAACATCTCTGCTGACAAAACTATCATAGAAAGAGTTCAAGAGACCAAACTCCTAGGTATAATTATTGATAGCAATCTCAGATTTGACCTTCACATCCAACAAACCATAAAGAAGATGCACAAAAAACTAGGGCTGCTCTATAGAAACAATTTCTCACCAACTCAACCAGCATTACACTGGCAAAAACCTTCCTGCTCCCCTCCCTACTCTATGGGTCCTGTATACTCACCAATTTGCAAAACTCCACCATGTCATTGCAAAATTTGCAGCCAACACTAAGTACCAAACACATCACTGTAAACCATTGACTGGCTTGAACTACCAAACCAAACTGTCATATATCTAATTAACCAAAACCTGTCCTGCCCTAGTAAAGCTTATCAAGCACTACAAATTAGGCTGCCCCTTGAGATCAGAAGACAGAAACCTCCTTGAAACATACAAACCCTTCAAAAAACAGGTAGATCTCTATACACATACTCTGTTTCCAAATCATGGAACACATGCCTACCAAACACCAGATTAACTCCTAGCCTGCCACTGTTTAAAGCCTCACTAAAGGAACACCTACACAATTCATGGTTATGCACATGCGTAACCCCAGGCTAAACTCCCTTAACCCCTGTCTATCCCTCCCCTCCACTTTATTTTATATTTCTTGAAACATGCACATGCATAACCACAGGCTAATCTGCCTTAACCCCTATCTATTCCCCACTTCCACTTAATTATATATTTTCTGATACTGTTTTCATTATTAAAATGGGACACAGTGAGCAATAAATACTGCACTGGAATTTCTCACCCTTCTCTGTGGAACCTGTATTCTATAGAATCACACTTACCATATTCTAGTTTTAAATCATAAATATGCTAGAGAAGATAAACAAAATGGAAGATAATCGAAGATCAACCATTTAGAAAGGTCTCTGCTAATGTGTACAGAGCAAAGACTTCGACTGCTTTCAAAATGTAAAAACTTAGATCTTTAACATCACAACACCTAAATACTTTGGAGGCTTTCAGAAAACCATCCCTCTTGCTATAACTCAACCTGCTACATGGAACATGGATACATGGTATTAGTTATTTATGCATGGCTTATGCAAATTAATCTTTATGCTGATATGATAGGTCCAAACAAATGCATGTTTTCCAATATGGCATTTTTTTAACTGTGTATGTACTTAAACAAGCAATGGTGCAACTTGTACACATGTATTGTAATGTCAAATGATTATATGCTGTGCCTTTGTATGTACTCATACAAGTAATGGTGCAATGTTTTCATATGTATTGTAACGTATAAATGTGGAGCTTTTCTCCCCAGGTCTCTGCTGAAACCAGATTATTTTAACCCAGTCGGACCATCCCAGTAAACAAATGTCAAATAAAAAAAAAATTAAAAAACATTCAAAAAGCCAAAAAAACTATATGCATTTTCATGTTTAGCTGTCCAACCCACAACAAATACACACAACTTTATACATTTTCCAAAAAGGAAATTTATCCCTCCATATATGGACAGATACCCCAGGTATATACAGCTGCATTCACAAGCTTCACCCACTCTATAATTAGGTTTAATCATGCTAACAGCTTATGTTAGACTGTGTCCATTCTACAGCCATACCATGCTTTCTTGCCCCATCTCAACTTCCCTCCAAAGAGTTGCTTTTTTTATATTTGCTGTCATACTACTTGCAATACATTGTACACAGCCTGTTGATGCAGTTGTAATTGAAATGTTTTTAATCCAGGTTTTTATCTATATGTTTTTTTGCTTGTATCTTTACTGCTTAAAGCTTTTATTTTTAGCATTCCCGAATTGATGCCTGTTGATTTGAGCAATTTCCTTTACCTTTTTACTTAGGTAGTATGAGATTGCCCCCCCCCCCCCATATTTCATAATGTTGTAAGAAACTATGGATTCCAAAAAGTAGAACAATGGTCTCACCGAAACAAATTTATTCGCTGACCCCTCCACCATGTACCTAATGCGTCTTGTGGATTATTGGCTGAAGAACATAAATACTTGTTATTTTCCTGTTTAAGCTTGGTCTGTCTTTCACATAAAAACTTTATATAGTTCAGCAATTGTGTTAGTATGCCCCTTTATTGAAAGTTTGTAGCAACTGAGTAGCATTATTTCAAAAAGTACCTGTTATACACATTTTGTGTGCTATGAAGTGTGCCAACAAACAGAAATATTTGGGAGGGAACTTTTATCTGTTATAGAATTTGTATAATAAAGCACCTTCTGTTTGCAACTTTGCAAACTTTTCATAGCAATGGGGGAAATCAGATTTTTTTTTTTGAAGTAAACGAACATGCTGTACTTTTGGGATGAATGGTTTTGAGCTTTGAATGTGCTAATGTCCTTCAAGGATGCATCTGCAGTCCTCACAAATGGGTTGTCCTGTCGTCAGGCAGCCCTTCGGTCGGCCGGATTCCAAAGTCTGGGTCTGGCCTCGGCTGGTGTCGCACTTCACCCGACGTCATCTCTGCTGGTCTTCGGGTATAAAGGCATCAGCCGACGCCATTTTCCTCAGACATTCTTGCCGCGTGGCGCCCGAAGCAGAAGCTGTTCGCAAGTGCCGGTCGGTCAGATCCAGAGATTACTACTACCGAATACTACTTCGAAGACTTCTAAAAGCTAAGTACCCTGTTGGGGACTCTTTCTTGCCTCAGCCGATGTCAGAAAAAGTGAATAACTGTTTAACTTGTGGGAAACAAATACCTCATAAAGATTTCCACTCTTACTGCTTACCTTGTTTAGGCCCAGACCACGACGTAGCAGCTTGTTTAGCCTGTGCTTCCTTCAACCGACGAACGCTTAGGTGTCGGTCGGAGTTTGCTGAACAGTTTTTCGGCTCAGATTTTGCGTACATTATGCCGTCGGATCCTCCGACTTCTCAAATTGTTAAGAAACGCAAAGAAAAGGACCGACACTCGCGGTCTGCGGTTTCGGCCGAAACCACGGTTAAGCAAACCGCGAGTGTCTCGGTTTCGGCCGAAACCGAGCAAACGGTTCAATCTTCAGCCGAATCCATGACTACTACCGAGGCCCCTTCTACCCTAGTTGAATCGGCCTCTGAAGTTTTGCCTACTAATGTGGTTTCTCTAGAATTATCGGACACCATCCCTTTGGATGTCTCTACCCCAGCATGTGGTGCTGCTAGGCCTCCTGCAGCCATGTCTATAAAGGCCTTTGCCAGGGCTAAAGCAGCCAAAACTGCCAAGTCTGTGCCTGTTAAACCCCCCTCTCACAGGCCCAGTTCCAGTTCCCAAATGCTTACTGTGGCAGAGGATCTCATCTCTTTAATAAGGGGATCCCAATCTCACCCAGACAGGGCCTCTCAACCTCCAGAAAAGAGACCTAGAGCAGAGCTCCCTGAGCCAGTGTCTTCAGATGACTCTTCTGATGATTCAGACAATACAGACCATCCAGAGGCTCCTCTTTCTACTTATGAAGATTCTGATGCTGAAGAATCTATTCCTTCTGCCTCTCCACCAGAGGAATTTTCCTTTGGGGAAACCTTACATGCCATGAGAGAGCAATTCCAATGGCAGGGACAAGATTTCTCAGATTCAAGAAAAAGGCTTAGGACCTTTTTACACTTACCGCAACATAGGCCCTTAGCTATACCTCCAGTTCTTCCTGTTGTGGATGATGCATTTAATGATGTTTGCACTGCTCCTGATACTTTACCTCCAGCCCCTGCTAAGCCCGATAGGTTTTACAGGGTACCGGACACTCATCACCACTTATACAAGGCTCCTTTTGCAGATCCTGAGACTATCTCCCAGGGGCCTAAGGCAGTAGCTTCGACCTCAGCAAAAACCCTCTCCCTTCTGATAGGGAATCCAGGTCCTTAGAGATGGGGTAAAAGTATACACCTCTGCTACTCTCTCAGCTAGAGCTCTGAACTGTCAGTTTCATATGATCCAATACCAAGAGTTTATGCTTGATCAGTTAACTAAGAAACTGTCCTCTGATGATTCCTTGGATAAGAAATATGTTCTAGAAATGGTGAATAACATTCAGCAGGTTAGTAACCATTCTTTAAAATGTGGCTATGATGCACTGGAGGCTTCATTTAGATCAGCCATGACTGGCACAGTTATAAGAAGGCATGCATGGTTGAAAGAACAGGTCTTGCCGGATCATGTTAAAGCAAAGCTATTAGATGCTCCTATGGATAAGGTCAGTCTATTTGGTTCTCCTGCCCAACAAGTAATGAAGAAAATGGAAGAGAAGGCAAAATCTGTACAAACAGTTAGATTTCCTACAGGTTCAGCCCCCAAGGTTCAGCAGGAACTGGCCTTCCAAAAATTGGTCCTTTCCAGACACCTCTAAAAATCAGAGAGGCAGGAATAGACGTTCCAGAGGCAGAAATCAATCCAGAGGAGGTGCCTACAGGGGACGCCAGTGGCAAGGCAATAACCAACGAGGCACAGATACAACCACTACCACTGCAACAGGACAATCACAGTGACTTGGCTCTGACACCGCCTACCAGGGAACAAATAGCAGCACCCTTAGGCGGAAAGTTAGCCTTATTTTCAAAAACTGGCACTATATCACGATAGACAAGTGGATTTTGCAAACTATAGACCAAGGCTACAGGGTTCATTTCCACACCTTACCAGGGAAAAGAGGAATGCCAAACCTACCACCAAATCAAAAGACAGAAGCCCTAAAACAAATAGCTCAATTAACAAAGATGAGAGCTGTGGAAAGGGTACCACCTACAGAACAGGGCAAGGGATTTTACTCCAGACTCTTCCTAGTACCAAGAAAAGAGAAAAGTTGGAGACCTATTCTCGACCTGTCCGCTTTAAACACATTCATCATTGTTCCAAAATTCAAAATGCTGACCCTACAGCAACTTCTTCCCATGCTGGGCAAGGAGTATTGGCTGGTAACTCTAGATCTCAAGGAGGCATACCTGCACGTCCCCATATGACCAATTTGCAGAAGATACCTCAGATTTCTTGCAGGATCAGAGCATTATCAATTCTCAGCATTGCCCTTTGGCTTATCTACTGTGCCCAGAGTGTTCACGAAATGCCTGGCATCAGTAATCGCTCATTGCAGGCTTCAGGGAATCCAAATTTATCCATACCTGGACGACTGCCTGATACAAGCGGGCAACAAAAGCAAGCTGACACAAGACTTACAAAGAGTCATTTGCTTACTACAAGCCCTGGGATACACAGTCAATTTAAAAAAGTCAAGACTGATACCATCCCAAACAAGAACTTTCTTGGGTGCAGAATTGGACACAGTAAAACAGATGGCATTCCTAACTGCAGAAAAACAAGAACAACTTCCTCTTTACTTCTTGGCATTAACAAAGCAGAACAAACTAACAGCAAGGAAAGTACTGCAGGCCTTGGGCTTCATGGCATCCTGCATAATCTTGGTCCCCCACGCCAGACTGCATATGAGAAAGCTACAGTGGTACCCAAAGAATTTATGGTCTCAACACAAGCACAGCTTAGAAACCGAAATACCACTAATCCCATGCTTGAAAGAAGAGTTCCTATGGTGGGCTCAGGCATGCCAGTCAAACCCAGGCTTGTCCTTCCACAACATTCAAACAAGCCAAACCATCACAACGGACGCCTCAGACCTCGGTTGGGGGGCCCACATGCTGGACAAGTGCATTCAAGGCTTATGGACTCCAGATCAGCTACACCTGCACATAAATCAAAAAGAAATGCTGGCAGTAAAACTAGCAATCCAGAATTTCAGACCATTACTCAAAGAAGGCCAATTGATGATAAGGACAGACAACACCACAGTCATGTGGTACATCAACAAACAGGGAGGCACTCACTCATACCCCCTATGCCGAATGGCTCTGGACCTATGGAATATGGCTCTGAGCTACAACATTCAGTTACAGGCAATATTTGTACCGGGAAAAGAAAACATCCTAGCAGACATGTTAAGCAGAACTACCTCGGATGCTCACGAATGGATGCTACACCCAGACATCTTCAAGGCCATCACAAAGAAATGGGGAATGCCACAAATAGACCTATTCGCATCCCCACTCAATCACCAGCTCAAGAAATTCTGCACAAGGACATACCACCCACTTGCTTGGAAGGTGGACTCTCTATCCTTCAATTGGAAAGGCCTGACAGCATATGCATTTCCACCTCTTCCTTTGATGCACAAGGTACTACTGAAAATCAAAGAGGAACGTCCAAGGATAATTCTGATAGCTCCAAATTGGCCAAGACAACATTGGTATCCATTGCTGAGGAGCATGTCTCGGGGGGGAAACGTGGACACTGCCCCTGATTCCTTTGATGTTAACTCAGAGCGACTACAACATCCTGCATCCAAACCTGAAATCTCTGCAACTGACTGCCTGGAACATTACATATGAGCAACTAACCCAGATTTATCCCAAAGGGTTAAAGACATTATCCTTGAGGCCCGCAGACCTTCAACAAGAAGGAACTATGCAGGAAAATGGAAAAGGTTTGTCATTTGGAGTACAGAAAGAGGGAAAGATGTGTCAAAGGTAGATATTGCCAACATCCTGGAGTACTTGGCAGAGCTTCTCCATACAGGCCTGTCCTATTCCTCCATCAAGATACATGCATCAGCTATTTCTGCAGAATACAGCTTCGATCCCCCTGTCTTCTCACATCCTCTACTCAGGCAGTTCCTGAGAGGAATTAAGAATGTAAAACCTCCTAGGAAACCACCATTACCAGCATGGGACTTGAACTTTGTGCTAGAAAAATTGACACTCCCTCCATTCGAACCAGCAGCAACAGCAGATCTTCAACACCTATCCTGGAAAACTGCTTTCCTACTGGCAATTACTTCAGCAAGAAGGGTTTCGAACTACAGGCTTTAATGGCAGTACAACCCTTCCTAATCTTCCATCAAGATAGAGTGTCCATGAGAACTAATCCTACATTTATGCCTAAGGTGGTATCCAGAGTGTCTCTAAACCAGGCAATCCACCTACCTACCTTCTTTCCCAATCCACAGAACAGGGGAAAGACTGCTGCATACCTTGGATGTACATAGACAGTTGCGCTACTACCTGGACAGAACCAAGGGCAATAGAAAAACTGACCAGCTTCTAGTAGCTTATGCAACAGGAAGGGAAGGAAAAGCAATTTCAAACAGACAATCTCCAAGTGGATAGGAAATTGCATAAGATTCTGTTACTCCTACCATGGAAAGCAAATTCCACAGAACATAAGGCCTCATTCTACAAGGGCTACAGCCACTACCACAGCTTTCTTACGAGGAGTGGCTACCAAGGACATTATTGAGGCTGCTACTTGGACCTCCGTGCATACATTTGCCAAGCATTATAACTTACCTCTATACTCTAGATCCCGAGCAGGGTTTGCCACTGCTGTTTTGCAAGGGATCCTAACTACACCATAATTCTTCTTCCTCCTCCCCTAGTTTGGCTATGGTATTCTACCCATTTGTAAGGACTGCAGATGCATCCTTGAAGGACATAGTACAGTTTTGTACCTACCATAAATGTAGATGTCCGAACAGGATAGCATCTGCAGTCAGGATTACCCACCCTCCTTCCCCTCTGTGGTACTCCTAGGGTATTTGCCCACCTAATAGCTAGCTGGGGGGGGATCTCTTATGGTGTATTTGTTTGTATATATGTACATACATGCTTATTTTTTGTGTTTGCCTTCTACTTTTTTGGAAACATTGGCATTTACCCAAAAATTTAGCTATCCAAGAGGGCAACTGGCATCTGGGGCAAGAAACACTGAGGAAAATGGCGTCGGCTGATGCCTTTATACCCGAAGACCAGCAGAGATGACGTCGGGTGAAGTGCGACACCAGCCGAGGCCAGACCCAGACTTTGGAATCCGGCCGACCGAAGGGCTGCCTGACGACAGGACAACCCATTTGTGAGGACTGCAGATGCTATCCTGTTCGGACATCTACATTTATGGTAGGTACAAAACTGTACTTTTTATCTTGTTAGTTATATTTTGTGTAGGTTTGGCTAACTTTCACCCACCCCTATTACCAGCCATCATGGCAGTGCCTACATTTATAGGCATGCCTATATGTAAATAAAAATCATACCTCTCAACCTCTTACTGCAAGAAATCTAGACAAAGCCCAACAAAATGGGGGGTGGGGGGACAAAGGCCCCAAAATAGGGACATATTTTAAACATTGCTCTTATAAACTTAGAAAGTCACTAGAGTAACAGGGTTTGTCTTAACATACATTTTCTAAAGGATTTGAAGTCTGAAACTCAAATGTATGCCATTATTTGGTGACTTCAGTCCTCAGATCATTCCATTGATTTGCCAGAAAACCACAAATATTATGAGAAACCGACTAAAATTATGAGCCAAAAGTCTGGACAGTTGAGAGGTATGAATCAAATACCTAGTCCAAAACAAGTTGCTACTGAAACTTGGCACGGATTCCAGCCAGGCTATAGTACATCCTCAACTCTACAATCCTTTACCAGCACTTTAAATAGGGCCAGAGACAAAGGATAATGTTATGTTATAGTAAAGCACCTTTTGTTTGCAACTTTGCAAACTGTTTTCATTCAAATCAGATTATTTTTGAAGTTGTAAGCTAACATGCTGTTCTTTTGGGTTGAATGGTATTGAACTTTGAATGTGCTATGTTACCTTGTTAGTTATATTTTGTGGAGGTATGGTTAATTTTCACCCACCCCTATTCTCAGCCATCATGGCAATGCCTACATTTATAGGCATGCCTATACAAAAATAAATCATTCTCAAATCTGTAGTAGTCTTTTGAATTCCCATTGTCTTTTATTCAGCTTTACTTTGCTTCAAGCATCTCGTATAATTATAATAGTATGTTAGTTATTGCAGAAGAATGGTATGTGCTCCTTAACTAGTTTGTTTGGCTTGTTAAGGCACTTTTGTATCCTTAACATACCTCTCAACTATCCAGATTTTCACACAATGTCCAGATTTTTGGCTCATATTTTTGGTCTAAAATGTGTGGTTTTCTGGCAAATCACTGGGATGATCTGCAAACTGAAGTCATTAAGTAATTACATGCCTTTGCGTTTCAGACTTCAAAACCTTCAGAAAATGTATGTTAAATCAAAGCCTGTTATGCTAGCAACTTTCTAAGTTTACAAGAGCAATATTTAAAAGATGTCCCTATTTGTGGGCCTTTGTCCCCCATTTTGTTGGGCTTTGTCCAGATTTCTTGTTCTAAGAGGTTGAGAGGTATGATCCTTAATACTGTTCATAGTCTTACCTTTTCTGTTAACAGACAGCCTTTGTATACTGAAAATAGCTTTGTGGATCAAGAGGGGGAAAGGGAATATTCCAGTAACTAGGCTAAAATGCATATATAGCTTTCTCTTGCCCAGTTAAACATAGGTTAATCATTCATTACTGACTCACATTCATAATGAAAGTACTAATAAAGAAAGTCTGTTGTTGTTGTGTCTTTCGGCTTTTCCCGGGTAGGGGTCGCCACAGCTGAACTCCGGTCCGCTAATGATTGGCAGTAGATTTTTACATGCCGAGTTGCCAGCTCTGACGCACAACCTTCAACGAAGGTACACCCATTCATGCATGTCTCCATACAGAAGATGCTCTAGCTGAGAATCGAACAGGGCAACGTCTTAGTGTGAGGTGACAACGCTTAAGTTCTGCATATTACCAACACTGAAATAGCTTGATCAAGTGATAGCAATCTTATTCTAGGCTCTGATACTCCTCCTTTATGCGCTTCCCTCTGCAACTCCCCTGTGATTAAAACATAATTCATTAGACCAGGATCGACACTTATGTTTCATTAAACATGCCAAGTTGTAAATGACTAAAGGTGATCAGTTAATTTTAGTAATTTAAACAATAAATGTGTTCTTTTGGAGCAGTTGTTTTTCCAGAAAGAGCTAGACATTGGAAAGTGGCAGAATCATTGTTAAAGATATAGCTTGTATTTCTAGCTGTATTAGGAATAACTGTCATGCTTTCTTTAGGAGCAGATGCAGGCTAAACATTGCTACTGGAACAGTTCGGCAATTAATTAAACCCCAATCTGTCAGTTCAGCAAATGAGACTTTTGCAACAACAGACACATATAAATCATCATAGGCATTGTTTATATACCTGCTCCATTATGTATGCTTTTTGAAGCGGTAATACTTGATCTGCTTCATGGTAATAAATCATAACTTCAGTCAGCCAAGTGATTTCAGTCTAAACTGACTAGGTCCTAGCAACAGCCAAGCAGATTAATCTTATTCCACCGTAACCTTGCCTAAAGGTTTTGAAAACCTACTAGGCCTAAGCTGTGAACAGTCTCAAGCACTTAGCTTAAAGTATTTGTAAACAACATAAAATTAAAATATTTACATTTCTGTATTTTGCCAAAATATTGAGTTGACCAACTCAACTGGAAGTTATCACTTGGGTTTTTAAGCAAGAGAAGGTTGAGTTTGTTCCCAAAAGGTGAAGACATGTCTAACTGACCTGGATAATATATACTGTGGTCAAATTTATTGGATAGCTGACCCTGCATATCCTTTTGATATGTTTCTTGACATGCAAACGGCTCTATAAAATAAATGCTTTCCATGCACAGTGGATATAAAAAGTGTACACGCCCCTACTAAAATGCCAGGTTTTTGTGATATAAAAAATGAGACCACAGTAATTCATTTTAAAACTTTTCCCACCTTTAATGTGACCTATTACCTGTACAATTCAATTGAAAAACAAAGAAATCTGTTAGGGGAAAAAATATAAAAAATAAAAAACGTACAATAAGCTGGTTGCATAAGTGTGCACACCCTTAAACTAATACTTTGTGCAAGCACCTTTTGATTTACTTACAACATTCAGACTTCTTGGGTACACATCTGCCTTCAATTAAAGAGACTCTGATTAACCTCAGATAAAGTTCAGCTGCCCTAGTAGGATTTTCCTGACATTTATTCAGTTGCTTGCTACATCAAAAGCCATGGTTCGCAGAGAGCTTACAAAGCATCAAAGGGATCTCATTGTTGAAAGGTATCAGTCAGGAGAAGGGTACAAAAAAGTTCCACAGCATTGGATATACCATGGAACATAGTGAAGACAGTCATCAAAAAGTGGAGAAAATATGGGACAACAGTGACGTTGCAAAGAACTGGACTTCCATCCCAAATTGATGAAAAGACAAGACGAAAACTGGTCAGGGAGGCTGCCAAGAGACTTACAGCAACACTGAAGGAGCTGCAGGAATTTCTGGCAAGTACTGGTTGTGTACTACATGTGACAACAATCTCCCGTATTCTCCATATGTCTGGACTCTGGGGTAGGGTTGCAAGACAGAAGCCTTTTCTTATATACAAAAGCATCCAGGCATGGCTAAAATTTGCAAAACAATACATCAAGTCTCCCAAAAGCATGTGCGAAAATGTGTTATGGTCTGATGAGACCAAGGTTGAACTTTTTGGCCACAATTCAAAAAGATATGTTTGGCGCAAAAACAAAACTTTGCATCACCAAAAGAACACCATCCCCATGGTGAGGCATGGTGGTGGAAGTATCATGCTATGGGGTTGCTTTTCTTCAGCTGGAACTGGGGCTTTGGTCAAGGTGAAGGGAATTATGAACAGTTCCAAATACCAGTCACTTTTGGCCCAAAACCTTCAGGCGTCTGCTAGAAAGCTGGAGTTGAAGAGGAATTTCACCTTTCAACACGACAATGACCCCAAGCATACATCCAAATCAACAAATGAATGGCTTCACCAGAAGAAAATTAAAGTTTTGGAATGGTCCAGCCAGAGACCAGACCTAAATCCAACAGAAAATCTGTGGAATGACCTGAAGAGGGCTGTGCACAAGAGATGCCCTTGCAATCTGACAGATTTGGAGCACTTTTGCAAGGAAGAGTGGGCAGATATTGCCAAGTCAGGATGTACCCTGCAGATAGATTCCTACGCAAGAAGACTGAATACTGTAATTAAATCAAAAGGTGCTTCAACAAAGTATTAGTTTAAGGGTGTGTACACTTATGCAACCAGTTCATTGTACATTTTTTTATATTTCCCCCCTAACAGATTAATTTTTTAATTGACTTATACAGGTTATAGGTCACATTAAAGGTGGGAAAAGTTTTGAAATGATTTATGGTGGTCTCATTTTTTTATATCACAAAAACCTGGCATTTTAACAGGGGTGTGTACACTTTTTATATCCATTATAAGACTAAGAGGTAGGGGAAAAAAGCTCATATCTCTATATAAGACTTTCCATAAAGGCATAGATTAAAGTTAGACACAGTGCATGTGCACCGTGGAAGACTGGAAGATATGAGTGTTTATCATCTCTTTCTGTCTGTTGGAAGAGACTGTAATACAGATAAAAATGTAGCAAAACTGATTTTATTAAGAAAAGGCACACTGTTTTGTTGAATCACCATAAACTTTCCTGGAAAACCATTAAAGACTTCAACACACTTCACCAACTCACAGAGAAACAGTCGACTTGACAGACAGTACAGTTGTTAAGATGATTAAAGAATATTTTTTTGCTATTCAGGCCCCAGGCTAGTACCTTCATCTCCTGACCAATCTGCATCACCATTTTGAACTGCCCCCCTCCTTTTTTTACTTTAAATAAATTAGTTCAGGAACAGTACATAAAATGCTGGAAAAAACTGTTGACAAACCTTCTTTATTCAAAAATTTCTTAGAATTTTAGGACCCATTTTTTGTAAGTCATTTACGTATTTAATCAGTCAGTCACTTGCTATAGGTATCTTATTGCTGTTTTTTAAGCAAGCCAGATTTCCTTTCCCGAGAGTGATAATTACTGCAGAGCCTACGGAGAACAACTCAGGAATATTACTTCTGTTTTCCTTCTGGTGAAAGAAGGGACAGAGAGACATTATTTCCTAGTCTTCCTAGAGATTACCATTGACAGGAGTGGCTGCAAATTTCTTCTTATGAGCCAGTTTGGGATTAATGCTGTTGCTCTGCTTTTCTTCTGGTCAGCAAGTGTACTGAATTAAGCATCTTCTGGATCAATCCTATTTCTTAGGAAATAGCTTCAGATTAATGCTGCCATTTCACTTCTGTTGAGAGAAGGAGCAATGCAAAGGAACATTGACACCTACCTGTGTGCAGGTGCAGCTGTGGTGAAACTAGCACAAGTATGTAGGTAGTGGTCAACGGACAAATCACCATTATTTATCATTTTTGGTGACCTAATTCTTCCTTTTTACTAAGTACTGCTACTATTTAACCTAAACTGAGTATCACACTAAATACGTAATCCATAAATCTTCAAGTTCTAATGTAGTAGCCTCCCTCCCCAAAATGTGACTCAGCAATCTGCTGTCATCCCCATCTGTGGCTAGTCTGGTCACATTAGGTGTCCTACGTTAGTGTAGCTTATGCCTTTTGCTACTGACTGTTCACTGCTTTTACTTGTTGATAGTATATCCTATGAAAGACATAAATATTTAAGAAATGTGGAGGTAAACCTCTTGCAACAACCCACTATCAATAAGTATCATACCTCCACAACACCACATCAATCACTACATGCCGCAAGGCTGGGAAAAAATTGCCAGAGCCTCCTAGAACAGAATCTTGAAGATCCCAGCCTCCAGCACACATGAAAACAGCTACTGTGTTTCCACATGCAAATACTGTAAATCCACGTAGCTCACCAAAGAGCACCTAGAAAGAGACCAAAGCCATTAGCTCCAATAAATCTGTTTCTGCACAGGGAAATGTTTTGGCCATTGCTGACTCTCTAGTTAGGTCTACAAACTCCGTACTTACCAGACTGGATAAGAACAGTGTGACTATAAGCAGTTTGCTTGGTGCCAGGATTTGTAATATCAGAAAGGCTCTAAGGACTCTTAAATCAGACAGTTATAACTATGACCTAGTGGTTGCCCATGTAGCAGTGAATGATCTGAGGCATTTCACACAGATGGACATGCAGAAAGACATCATGGAACTTGCTAAGCATGTGTTAGATGCAGGATAGACAGTAGTCTTGAGTGTAATATCTTGCATTCTCCTAGAGTGAAGCCTAGACACCAAGACAAGATAACTGACTTTAACAATTAGCTAAGCATTAGTTGTCATTCTAAGAGAATCTAGTATGTGTCAGCCTGGGATGAGATTTATTTATTTATTTAATTTATTTATTACATTTGTTAACAGGGAAAGTCCACTGGGCCTGGAAAGAGCCCGTTTTCAGTGGGGGCCCAGGGAGAAAAGCTCCACAATCATTACATGCTAAGAAAATTTTTAATACATATAACAAAGAAATTTTGAGCAATAGTATTACATTGAATGGAAAAATAAAGCAACAGTGAAGATAAAATTAAATGTCTAATAGGGGGAAACGCAGAGGGAAATAGAGGGAGATAGTAAATAAGACTTCCTCTTTTACCAGGGATAGATTACATCTCTTATACCAGGGGAAAGATTACATTTCTTATACCAGGGCTTCTGCAAACAGGCTAAAGCTTTTACTATCCCTGAAGTGCCTTTTTAGGCAGTTTCCCCCATTAGACATTTTTTTCAGATAACATCATGGTGGTACTACTTAGTACTACAGTCTATATGGAAATATGCCTGAACTTGAGACCTTCTTGCAAATCTTACACATTCTTGTTTGCGTGGTTAGTGAGACATGGTTTGAGTGCAATGAAAGCATTCCCTCTATACCAGAGTTTAGTGCCCATCATTCCTTCAGGCCCTTTGGTAACTGTGGGGAAGTATCTCTGTTTGCCAGAAATACTATCATCTCACATCAAATTACCCATGACCCTAAAATGGACCTCCTGGAGATCCAAATCATTTACAAATCCACCTACTACTTTATTGCTAACTACAGATTGACATCAATACTCCTCTTCCAAAAATCATGGAAATTAATGACATTGAAGGTGTAAACATTAAACCAACTATGTTATTTGGAGTGGGTTCAATTAACGAAGCATTAATTGACACTTCAACAACACTAAGTTCCTTCTCTCAGTTCCATATTAGATATGTTCAGCATTTCCTGGACTTTTTAAATCCAGAGCAGGTTCAAAACTACCTTCTAAATGTTGTAATATCTTTGATCTGGTCCTAATTGACTTGGTTCCGGCCTGTATTTCACCCAACATCTTGTCAGTCCAAGTTAAGTCTAACCACAGTTAGGTCATCTTCTTTGTCAGGCCAGTGGTACCACTTTACCACCAAATGAGACTGTCTTTAGGGACTTCATCAGGGCAAACCAATTTTAGCTTGTTGAAGACTTATGTAAAATTCTCAACAATCTCATGTAAATGGACCCAACTGAGAGGGCTGCCCCAATTACCAACATCTAAACAGCTGCATTGAAAAGTCAGTACCTGTCCACCAGAGATATACTTTTATTTTTATTTACTGGGTTTATCTAGCTGAGTTTAGTTAAAAAAATGTTTCAGCAGATGCCCGGTTAGAAAGGCTCCAACATATTGCAAAGATTTTTAAACAGACATTCAGTAATTGCATCAACATATACTAAGTAATATATATATATACATACATGTGCTAATTAGATTACATTCATATGAAACAGCTATGAATATTGCAGTATATAGATACTTATGCATTTAGTTGATGTTGAACATTCAGCATTTGTAGAGATGTACTAGTGGGTTTGTCAAATATATAAAAGATCTTGTGATAAGTGCTTAGAAATGTAAAGAAATGGTGAGGGAAGGAACTTGGTAGTGTGGAAAATGTTAATACTGTAGTTAGAAGGTAGGGTATTAAGCAGTTTGGGAGAACATTATATATGGCTATCATAAGGTTTATATTGAAAGTATAGAGGTAGGGTGGTGAGCAGTATATCACAATTACCTGTTTGTCTTGAAGATGATAGTAAAACTATTCTGGTATTGTTGAAGATGGGTTGTGTGGCATAGGATTCTGAGTGATGAGAAATTTTTGACACTACACAAGCTGAAGATAACAGTGACATTTATCCTGGAGATATACAGGAGCAGATCCATTGATTTGTTAGGTGAAGCTTTAGTCAGGCTTTAAATGTTTATATTTGGAATGGGTTTCAGTGATAATGGGGTTTGGTTCCACAGTTTAGTTACAGTATTTTAATACAGGGAGTCACTTGGAGTATTAGATAATTTGGTTATAATGATTTTGCTCTACAGCATAAAATTATTTTGGGGAGTAGTGTTGTATTAAGGTGTTAAGGACTGGGCAATCCTCTGGCTTATAGAGATGTCTGTGTATTGTAGTTAGCTAGAAAGAGTTAGCTGATGTGTTAGCAGTTATCATTTTAAGAAATTTGATTACTAATAATAAACAATTGATTTTATGTGAACATAATAGCAACTATGTTTCAGTATTTAATGATGTGAACATAGATGGTACCACTGAGCACATAAGCTAAGATGTTAGGATTCTAGGAATGATTGGAATATGCAAAGTATGATATGGAAGCAGTGGCACTTTCTAAAGGGAATTGAAGTCTAGACTATGCAAATATATGAACAACTCACATTCACTTATAAGAGACTGTCAAATTTGAAACAAATACTCTCTTTTAAAGAACAGAAATGTTCTGTGAAAAATAGTCAATGATGTGGGACATTTCCTTGTATGAAATTTAATTATTGGATGCATATATTTAATGCAAATCATTTAAACATCCTATAAATGGAATGGAATTTTATTTTAAGAAATGTACAAACTGTGATGCACAAAATAGTTTTATTGTTATTGTAAATTTGTACAGTATTTTATGCTGGCAAATGTAATAGGAAATTGAAGAAATGCATTTGCAAACATTTGTAAGAAAGAAGAAGAAAAATGGAAACCCATGAACTATATAATCATCGGCTTTACACCAATGAGACACATAAGTTCATGTTTATTCCCTTCCAATGTATTGACAGCTGTTTGAGGGGTGGGGATATTAGGATGAAAACAAAATATTATGAATATTAGATGTATAACAATGCTAAGAGATGATGCCCCTCCAGGTTTAACTGGTCAAAATAGTATAAAGCCCATCCAACAACTGAAGCAACGAAGTGTAAGGAATGGAAAAAGCCTCGATTGTAAGGTATTATTTTAAGGGTTGAGCTGCTAAACTGATAAGGTCAGATGACCTAATATCTGTATTTAAATGGTGTAGTATACACTTTTTTAAACCTGAGGAAGTACTATTATATGAAAGCTTTTTTTTTTTTTTTAATTGTTATAATAAATGTATTGCTGTGGTTCTAAGATGGTGATTTCTTTTGTGCATTGTCTTGTTTTATTCCAGCATTCTGCCTGCTGGAGGTACCATTTTTTGCATGATGTGGTAGTTCTAACAAGTTTAATTCAGTGAGTGCTAGGCAGTGGTGCATTTTATTGTTATAGTTTACTGTAAATTTGGCTGTTTTCTTACAAAGTTGGTCAGGTCTCGACAGTTATGATATCTGAAGGTTAGTGTGAAGATTGGAGCAGCATAGAGGAGAGATTGCATTAAGAAAGTAGAAGCTATACATCTTCTGGCTATTTAAGTGAGGTAGGTTTTGGTCAATGTAATGTACTTAGCTTTTGATGATTATATTTAACTACATGTAATACATGGTAGTCGAATTTCAGCTGATCTCTGTGATGACACACACTAATTTTGTGTAGTTTGCTTGTTCTATCATGGTAGTATTGGCAGACACTATAGTGAATAGTGTTTTGGCAAAGATGTGTTTTGGGATAGAGCAGTAGCTAATTTTGTTAGGGTTTAGATGTAATTGCCAATTGTTTAGGCATGTTTCAGTTGATAAGGTTTGCTGTGTGATATCTAGGAGTTTAGAAGCATTTGGGAAGAGCAGATCAGGGTCAAGTCATCGCAGTAATGATCTACAATAGCATTTTTTGCAGCAGTGTAAAGATTATTGATGAATATTTTGAAAAGTTTGGGGTCTAGTATAGATCCTTATGGGATACCACTAGTTATTACAAGATGGTGGAACAATCAATTTTTCCATTTTACTGCTTGTGCTCTGTTTGAGAGATTGCTATGCAACCATTGCCATGAAAAGTTGGTGAGCCCTAATGATGAGAGTTTGTTAAAGTTTCTGGTGGGAGACAGTATCAAAACCTTTTCATAAGTCTAGGAAGATGGTGGAGACTAGGTTTCTGGCAATTCTTTGGGCATTGTATTAACAAAATTCAGCTAAGCAGTAGTTGTACTGTAATGAGCATGGAAGTTGTGTTGTGCTGAAGACAAACTGATTATTAAATAGTTGAGAAGTTACGTATTAATAAATTTTTTCTAATATTTTTGATAGGGAAGATAAAATGGCAATTGGCCTATAGGTTGAAAGATCTGTATTGGTTCTGCCATTGTACAGTGGAATAACAAATGATCTCTTCCATAAAGAAAGGACTTCATTTTCAGATATGGATCAATTTATCAGATCTGAGACTAGATATGTAATAGCCTCAGCTGCTATTTTAAGATATGTACCACATAGATTGTCAGACAGTTGCAGTAGGCCTTGATATTTTGAAGTATTTTTGATGGTATCTGTGGGAATTGGTTGGGAGAAATGGTGAAGGAAGTTATTTGATTGCAGAGGGACATCAAGAATTGATTAGTTACCTGGATTGTTATTAAGTGAATATTGAACTTGGCCGGCTATGATACTGTTTTATTTCTGTGTATTTGGTGTTGGCTGTGTAGCTTGTCTTGGATTTAAGTTTATCGACTGAAGCCCAGAACAGTTTGGGATTATTAGTGTGTTTTTTTTCTTATATTTGGGGGGGGGGGTAAGTTGTTTTGTTAGATTTCTTAGTTTATAATCTAGTAAAGTTGGAGCTATTTTATCCTGTTTTATCATATAATGGCAACTTTTGGAATACATTTCTCTGCTGGAGTTCCTATATTAATAAACTGTTTAACAAAAGAAGATGAATGAAGAAAAATGTTAATAAATCCCCATCCCTTTATATCAGGACCACAGTGAAACATGCCATCAAGGAGCTTGAGCACTATTAGAAAATGTAAAGCAAGTTAAGAGCTGAAGGTCACTACAGATTCTAAAGTAAACCACAGATCTTTCTTCAGTTATGTCATGAAATTAGGGAATAATGTCCAATGATAGATCAAGTTCTTCAATAATGATATCACATATTCCGTTCACAAGGTTCGAGCTACCATATTAGCAGTCTGCTTAAACTTTTCAACCTCTACCTATGCACAGAGTTTTATCCGATGCCTGGAGAACCCACCATGACTCCCTTACAAAAGGGGAGCACCTATACAGTTCCAGGCAGTTAAAGGGTCATCAGCCTTACCAGCCTTATATGCAAAGCCATGGAACATGTCGTAACAGAAGTCATTTATGCACACACAGGCAACATAATAAATTTAGATCACAGCCATTATAGTTCTGTTAAGGGCTTATTCTGTCTCATGAATCTAGTAAGCATCTTTTAAACAGTTACAGAGGCTATGAGCAGTAGTTGCTCAGCTGCTTATCCTAATCTGGCCAAGATATATGATACTGTCACCCATAAGTTTTTAAAAAATGTAGACAAACTTAATGTAACCCCTGTGTTATCCAGTGGTTTGGAAATTGGTTATCTGACAGATCCCTGTTTTTGAAAGTTGCTGGTATTCTGTCTGAATGTAAAATTGCAACTATTGGGGATACCATAGGGATCATTCCTGGAATCACTTCTGTTTGTCATTTATTTTGCAATGTACCAGATGTGGGGTTTGGCCGAGTTTGCTGATAACTGTAACGTTGGCACTCGTATTCATTTATACCAAACAGCTCCAGCAAGGACTGAAATTTACATATGTGATGCCCCTCCTCTCAGAGCCAGTAATCACAGAGCCACAATCCCCACCACTGACACCAGTGAGTGACGTTCACTTGGAACAAAAAATAGATACACACAGTATTCCAAATGCAGCTCTCTGCACCAAGCACACTCAATCCTGGGGCTGGGTTTCTCTCTCCCTCTCTCTCTGCAGGCCTCAAATAAGACTCCTCACTGACACAGCTGTAGAGTTGAGTCCTCAGCTAAGTGTTCCAAGCCAAGTCCTCCATCACCGTAGGGTGAAACCAGTGCTGTGTCCCTGCTCCAAGTAGCTGACACACACACTCTTTGAGATTTGATTTTCTCACTCACTCACACACACACACACACACACACACACACCTAGGAAAGGCTAGCACAGATTTACCAGCTATGCCCCTTCTGCCCAGACTATGAGGTAGATACTGCTACCAGAACATTCCAAAGCCAGCTACTCTAAGGCTGTTAACAGGGTATCCAATTATACTAAGTAAAATTAATAACTAATACAAATGGTAGTATTTAACAAATGCAACAAGGCTTTCAGGAGCAGCCATAGTGCCACCAAATAAATATAAGTACTCTCAAAGGTTAAAATATTCTCTAAAAGACCAGCCACAAAGAAAAGTTTAAATATATTTAATAATAAATAGTAAAAGAACATGAAACTACTAAGTATGTGTTTATAGTAAACACCAGAGTTTCAATCACAGGAAATATTAAAAATAATGCAGATGGAAACTTTCACACAGATACAGAAAAACAATGCTTAACTAATCTAACTTTATTATCCTGACTGATCTAAATAATTACAAGGCAAGATGAAATGGGCGAGTTGTCTTTTCAGTTCCAAAACAAAGTGCCCTGAGACTTCTGTCTCGTCTAGTATTAAAACATCATTTCAGTGCTGGATTACAGAATGACATCACATACATCTGTTTACCTAATTTCTGGCTTCCACTCTTTCCCCTTTATGAGCAACTGAGCCAGAATCTTGCACATGTGTGATACCATGCACACACATGCTAACATGCAGTATAGCGTCTGGAAGCTATAAAACCATTTCAAAACTTCCACCCTTCCAGGGTAGCAATTAGTTCACCCCTAAGGGCAGTACAGTAGGATTCCTAGTCCTGGTTTGCACAGATATTTTGTGTCTTTCTGCAATTAGAACTGTAAGATGCAATCTTTATGGCCAAAACCAGGTAATTTAATTTCAAACTATTTTTCAAAATTAGCTGGACTCAGATTAACCTCTTCTCTTCCAGTATCCTCTGTTACAATATATTCATTTCAACAGTAATAATACAGTCTGACATACAGGTGTATTTCTTTTCTGTCCAGCAGGACGCAGTGTTGGAATATTTTTAACACAACAGCTTTACAAATACATTTTCAACACAAGAACCTGTATAAATCAGTTTGATATACAAATGGCATATAATTCTTTACAAAACTCCAGATAACTATTCTGGCTTATGTTATGCATCCACTGCCCTACTTTCTGTGGCATAGCTGGCACTACCTCACATTGTTACAGCATATACCTGGTATATTGAAAATGGTATCAATTTAAATGCAAAAATGTGCAGCATAGTAGCATTTGGTAAAAAAAAAAGTTCTGATTATGTATGTTTTGAATAGTACTTGCCTTTAGACAGAGCCTGTCATATGAAACCAGGATATCTGTGTGAACTGTTCTCTCTCTTATTTGATCATGTTTGTACCATGTAAATTCAGTGGCCTGGTTAATTTCCAAGGGAATGTCTTCACGATTCAAACAAATCATTTTGCCAGTGTTCTTTTCACTTGAATACAGTACTCCCTTTGGTATATGTAAATTGAAACATGTTTCTCAACTTGAAAGACCCCAACAGTACTTTACCAAGAAATAATAAAAAAGAATTCGAACCAACGACCAATAACCAATAAAAAACTTCGTTCCAACACGTTTTTAAGGCTTTATTACACCAACATCCACCAGATTGAGCGCTTTCATCTGCCCTAAGCAGATTTCTTCAGAATGGTGGCCTGTATCTTGTGTTTTGAGTAACGAAAGACCCATTTCTATTTGATTTTCCCTTTTTTTGCAAAACCAATGGCTCTACAAACACCTGCTCTAGGGACCTAAGCCTACAATAGTAGATTAAACAAAACTTGCTGGAGAGCTTCATTCTTCACATATTTACAGCCAATGGAATAACTCATCACTGCACATCAAACAAAGCTTTACTTTGACTACCTTTAAGGCTGTTCTTGATGACTGGATGGGTAGAAAAAAAATTACTCCAGGATTGTTGTGTACAGCCCTGCTTCAGTTATGAGGTAAGCATTATTAAGTGCTTGAAAAGGGAGGTACATATTTACTTAAAGGTGTATATGTCTAGGCATCTTATGGGCCTCGTGATCACTTGCCTATATAAGTGCAACCCAATACCTAACCTTATTGTCATAGTTGGTAGAAAAATATTTTGCTATCAAATTTGTGAATGTAAGGATGTCATGCTCTCATGTTTTCCTCACTGCTTTTATCAAATGCTCTAATACACTTATGCTGTATTATAGTTACAGT
This sequence comes from Protopterus annectens, assembly GCF_019279795.1. Lineage (NCBI taxonomy): Eukaryota > Metazoa > Chordata > Ceratodontiformes > Protopteridae > Protopterus > Protopterus annectens. The sequence continues at coordinate 393,362,680 of NC_056736.1, forward strand.
TTATTTCAGCATAGAAAAGAGTTTATTAACAGGTGCCTTGTTTCTGGGTTTGAGATGAGCAATTGAAACTGTGTAGATAATGTATTATTACTGTCAATAGAATAGGTTTTGGTGAAGGACCAGTTAGATATATTCAAAAATACCCAATATATAGAACATTTTTGATAATGTCAGGCAAATAACTCAGATGTTAGATCCTTTAAAATGGATTCATGTCAGTCAAATGAATCCCTGCACAATGAAACCACCCATGATAAAAAAAAATGTGTACTAAAGCCAGTAGAATTGAAAAACATACAAAAAAAAACAATGTACATTGAAAAGTGTAAACAATGCATAGCATTTAATTGCAGAAGGGATAAACAGTTAACCAGTTTCTTTTGTTTGGGGGTTCACCCCTACTTCCCAGAGGGCTTCACCCTCCCACCCCATTATTATATATATTTATCACATGGTCCAACAAACATGAGAAAGTAAGCATCTCCTCAAACTGTGTTTTTTTAATAGCACACCTTGTTTTTCATTAAATGACAGCTCTGTACTTTGTTACTGAATCAGTTCAATATAAAAATATTCCAAAGAAATTCTGGTGATTCAGAAGATTTTGATTTAATGAGGGCTTTATAACTGTAGAATCCCCCCTTAAAAAGGGGTCTGACAAGATTTGATATTGGTGTCTGTTTTGTTTTTACTCTTAATAAGTGAGCTAGTTCAGGACCTGCACAACTGAGAGGGCTATGACATGCACCTCTGACGTTTCTTAACATCTGTGTCATTTGGTTATGATAAATCTGCAAAAGCAATGTTTAAAGCAGTAAAGTTGCAGCACCAAGAAAATATCATTCTCTGAGAGGAACGTGATATATAATAACCTGAGCAAGAATGAATGTATAAATATTTAGGAACTGAAGGAAGATCAGTAATAAAACATGAACAAATGTGAATAAAACTCAGTAAGGAATACTTCAGAAGGTTAAAACTAATATTGAAAACAGCACTGACATCTAGGGATAAAGTCCAAACTATAAACCAAATTGCTTTCCCTGTTTTTGCTTATAATTTTGCTGTGACTGACTTGGCCCCATTGGATCATTTTGGACAGAGAAACAAGAAAAATGCTTCATGCTTATCAAATGATATGTAAAAATCAGTGTATACCACAATAATATATCCCTCACTCTGAAGGAGGTTTGGGCCTCTTCAAACTTGATTACATGCATAGATCTGCAGTTGTGAGACTCCATACGTATCTGTTGACCTCAACAGATCCAAACGTAGTTAATGTTTTAAAACAAGTAGACAAAAATCAGATAGCAACTTAATGTGCAAAAAAACAAAAGAAATAATATAAGGAGAAGGATCAGATGAGAAGGAAAAGAATGTGGAAACGCCATAAGTATAGGGGCAAGTATCGAGATCTCCTGGACTAACCTCATGTTAATCAGGATTTGCTGCAGGAATGGTTAAGGAGAGGGGAGTTGAAACCAAAGGAGGAAGGGTTGATAATGGCATTCCAGGATAGTGGACTTATGTACACATTAATCTACAAAATCCATTAAACGAGCGGGAGAAGCAGACAAATGTAGGTTCTGTAAAAAATAAATAAATAAATAATTGGAAACAGTTGCACAACTTGTTGCTGAGTGCAATACGCTCATGGAAGAGGACCTGTGTACTGAAAGGCACAACAATGTGTCAAGATTGTTGCACTGGGGATTGTGCAAACATTGCAATATAGAAGTAGTTGAGAAGCATTGGAAACATGAGCCACAAATCATTATAAAAAATGAAGTTTTTATCACATGGGATCACCCATTACCAACAGTTTAAAAATATATGTTAAAAAAACAAAGCAAAAAAAAAAAACATATGGAGTAGTCCATAAAAAAGACAAAAGTAGCACTGATCATTAAAATTGCTACACCGAGCAAATATAGTGTCTTGTGTACAAACAGAGACAAAGTCATAAAATATCAGAATTTGCAGGCAGAAATGAGAACAATGAGGAAGAAAGATACGCAGACAGTCCCTGTAGGAGCAATGAGTCTAATAAAAAATAATGTATAGTCGTATTTAGATGTGCTACAGAGAGCGTCAGTTCTGTGCACTGCAAACGCACTTTTGACTGACATCAAAGACTGAAAGAATACTAATGTCCTGAACTTTAATTATACCCTGAATTAGGAATGGGGTCCATTCCCATCATGGTATTAGAAATCCAAAAGATTTGGAGAAATGAAATGAAGAGTCAGCAGCTGCCCACCATAAATATAATGGTAAATAAAGGAATATACTGTATGTGTAGGTGATATGCATCTCTTCTGTTCAAGCAGGAAAGTCAGCACTGGAAGGACTACAGCATGTGTTTAACAAACTCAGTACTGGGTGCACAATAATTAATTCTTAATTCCAGCAAAAAGCCATGCCCTTTTGCAACATCCTCATTGGTTGAAAAACAGTCCTTCACTGGTTGTTCACAGTCCCTTGTATACCAATGAATCCAAAGGACCAACATCATAAATACCTGGGTTTGCAGCTGGAGCATACACTTTTCACAAATTGAGAATAAATAAATTTGTGCAAATTCCTCATGCAAGTTAAAATGTATTAAATACAAATGAACTAACTTTGTGTCAAGAAAGGCAACTGGTAGTAACCTGTTTGTTCTGTAATGATATATCCCTCCAGGGTCTATATTAGAACACTGAACATTCAAAATGTCGAGTGTTCTAATATCGAACCTTATGAATCGAAAATTTAAAACATCGAACATTCAGAACAGTGAATTTTTTCCTAGGGAAAAAATTTGCTGTTCCAAAACGCACACACAGCACAAGCACACCAAACAAACAGCAATCCACACACATACACCTAAACTGTTACACCTAACCCTACACTAAACTATACATACACCACTAACTATCCACTTACCTTAACCCAAACCCTAACGTCCGTCACTATCGCACAGTCATTTCACCCGCGCCCTAACTCACCTACCCCGCCCTAACCCTAGCATCCACACAATCGCACACTTACCTGACCCACGCTCTAACCCTAACTCATCTAACCCGCCCTAACCCTCACATCCACACAATCGCACACTTACCTGAACCCGACCCGTAAGTTTCCACCACAGTACTGAAAATACCAAAGCAACAGAAAAGGACAACCAAATTCTTTCCCGAGGAAAAAAATTGTTTTTCTGTTTCTTCTATATTTTCAGCGTTCGCTGAAAACAGGTCGATATTAGAACACTCGAAATTTTGAACGTTCGGTGTTCTAATATAGACCCATCCCTCCAGTGGTAGCCTGAAATTCCACACACATTAGTATTCTGCAAATAACAGTTAATAATCCACTGTGGTTTGGAAACCACTACATTTCTTTAAAAAATGACAATCCCAGTAACTGCCATAGCCACCATTTTCTTATTGTTCTCATTTTAAACTTATTGCACCTAGTATCTTGCCACTCCCCACCCACATCACTAGCTTACTGACTACAAATTTGATCTTTCAGTTATATACTCTGATCCCAAAAACAAGGTGAACTTGCAGTAAAGCAGTGATCATCTGCACTTAGAGGAAAAAACATTTATCAAAATCTTCTGTGCAATGTGAAATGGACTTTTTCTGGAAATAAAAAATAAGAGCTGTATTTTGAACTAAACTACTTTGGAACTTGACTAACTTCTATGAAAGTCTCAGAGAAAATTGGTAACCCTTACATTTTTTCTGAATTAATGAACGTGTATAATATTGTTCTTATGTAATATTTACCTCAAGTCTACCAAGTGTACACTGATTTATTATTACCACAAAACCTGGAACAAAAATATGCTTTCCTTTTATATGCTGACTTATTTAATATCTAATCAAACTGACTGTCTAATCTTGGAACCAAAATATTTTCTTTCATTTTAATCTAGTAAGGCAATGTGTGTTTAATTCTGTGTATTTAAACTGTATAGATTTGTATCACATTATTGTATTGCTGACTGAGCCACAGTTTGTGGAAGGTACTATGCCTTCAGTCTGAATTATGGATAAAAAGGTGTTTACGGACCAGTCCACCTAGCTGGTTAAAAACAAGCACAGCCCTTAAAAAGGATAAGATCCATTCTGGTTTTGTTCACAGTGAATATGATGTGCAAATACTTTGTCAATTTTACAGTTCTACCAGTCTTATTTTTTTACTATGTAAGAATGGAGTACCTTTTGCATTGTGTCTGCCTGTCACATGTAAGAGACTTATTAATGATAATAAGACAGATTATGAATAATATTAGAACAGAAGAAGCTAAACTTATGATACGGGATCTTCATAAGGCTTTCGATACAATAAGACATGAAATTCTGTGGGAGATAATGAAAGAATACAGTATAAGTGAAAAAATGATGTCTGCTTATAGAAATAATAAAGTAAACACTCTAGTAAATGGTTGGTTAAGTAAAGAGATAAATATGAGGAGGGGGTGTAAGACAGGGATTCCAAAGAGTTGTATACTTTCTGCTTTAATTATGAATGTGATTGTATGTGAAATAAATTGTAAAATGCAGGAGGCAGGGTACTTAACACCTGAAAGGTTATGAATTATAGTTTTTGTTAACTTATGCAGATGATATTATAGTAATTGCATAAAACAAGATGTGGATAGAATAAGTAATATTTTGTTTAAATGAGTGTTTAGAAGCAATAGGGATGACTTTAAACAAAGAAAAGTAAAAGATTAGGAGATGTGGTTATGATAAGGGGAAACATTTTACAATGAAAGAAATTTTCCCTTGGGTATAAAATTTGGGAATAAGAATGTAAGTAGGATACAGTGGGAAAAATAATGAAAGAGTTAAAGTAAATTTTCTTTCTTGGATTATGGTTTAGGGAAAAGGTTAATTTGATAAATTCAGTTTTAGTACATAGCATATGTAGCAAGTGTATTTATGTTGCCAGTGGTATTTGAAAAATAATTGTTGCATATCATCTTTTCATTGATATGGGGCTCTAAAGTGAATCAAGTTAAAAGTAGAATTTTGTATGTAAATAAAGAGGTGGAGGTATAGGGTTAGTTAACCCAGTGGCATAAGAATAAAAAGGTTATCTGAAACAATTATTTTCAAATGCCATTGGCAAAGATAAATCACCATTATAAGGAAACAAGTCATATAAAAAGTCAATTGAAAGAATATGTTTGCATTGTGCGGGAGAGGAAACTATTGAACATGCATTTTTGAGATGTAAAAGAGTAGTGAATTATGGGAAAAGTTATGTAAAGAAAATTTCTTTGAAGATATAAAAAAAGTGGATAAGATAAATATGGACATAACTTAAAATATAGATATTACAAGAATAGAAGTAAAGAATATGTCAGTAGAATAAATAAAAATGTTTCATGTTATATGAAATAAAATTATGTTTAATGGAAAATGGATTTTGGCAGTATTATTGAGTAAAATCAGATGGTGGTTATGGAAAAAGGAATGAGGATTTAATGAGGATAAAACTTGATGTGAAGTATTAATGCATAATAAGTTAAAGAAGGAAAAGAAAAATTGTGGATTTGTAAATATGTAAATGCTGGGTAAGTAATGTTTTTTGTATAAAGGACCCCTACTCTTTTTAATAACTGCAATAAGATCTTTTACATATACCTGAGCTACCACCAACTTAGGTAGATAGGGCCTCGGTTTAACATCCCATCTGATGGATGGCACACCCCCTTATGCTGCACTGCAATGTCAGTTCTGCAAAAGTAATTCAACTGCCTGTTGTGGGAATAGAACCTCGAGCCTTCTGCACCAAATGCAGTATGCAACCTGTTGAATGGCTGAGGAAGAGATGACATAATGTGAATATTGAGGTGTCATATATTATGTAACAGAATTCCAGCAACTCTTTAATGCTTTCTTTATTTACATATGTGAACTACGTGTGTTGCCCACACACACCTATGAGCATATAATGTGTAAGTTTCTATTTGTCATTTGTAGTAGTAAAATAGCAGTTCTGAACTTAATTGTATTAGTAACCATAAACTTTTATTCTGTTCTAGGAATCCCAAAAGCAGTGCAGGATGGTACACTCCTTGGCTCTTATCCTGACTCATTGCCGGTGAACCAACAACCTAAAGACCTGAACTGTAATGAAGTAAGAAAAGATGCTTTATCTACAGAGTCATTTGCTTTTACCTGAATAAATGTGCATTTAAATAAATAAAATGCATGAATTCATACGTGTCAAAACTAGGTTACGTATTACTGTTCTTCCAGGCAGTGTGATCTTGTAATGCAACAGCCCTTTTTTCTAGTCCTGTTAAAAATAACTAAATACAGCTTAGTAAAATATTAGGATTCTTTGAGGAAAGGAACAGTTTAACATTGTCTGCCACCCTCAGTAGACTGCCCATTCTGCAACATAAACAAAGTAGGAGCACTGATTTTAGAGGATTGTATATGCTGTATAAAACTAATTTTGCAATAAGACACTGAACTGTGTGTCATGCTTATTCTTAAACAGGATAGGTTGGATAAATAAATCACTGTGAAGAAAATCTGATATATGAATGTTAATTGAGAAAGTAATCAGTGCTGAACATTGTGGTTTAATCTGGGCATATGCAATGATTAATGTACGTGTGTCAGTTCTGCCAGCCTTTTCTTGATTATTTGTCCCCCAGGTTCCCCAGGTATCCTGTTATGTTCTGCTACTGCTTAACATCATCTTTTGGTAATTCCTTCTACATAAAGATTAATAAATTCTAGGTTTTTATTAGTTGAGGGGCTCAGACATTCTTCGTTCATAAACAGTATCACAGAAGTGCCAGTATTTCTTCTTGAGATTTAATCAAGTAGTAGGTAAACCCTTAGATCCTTGCCAGATGTGTGTTCAGCACTGTGATCTTTTTATTCTTTCGGCTGCTCCCATTAGGGGTTGCCACAACCGATCATCTGTTTCCATTTCTTCCTGTCCTCTGCATCTTGCTCTGTCACACCATCCACCTGCATGTCCTCTCTCACCACGTCCATAAACCTTATATTAGGCCTTCCTCTTTTCCTGTTACCTAAAAGCTTCACCCTCTGGCTTTCGCCACTCAAGAAAATTATTTTCCTGTGCCCCTGTCGAGCAGAGCCACAGAAGTGATCCCCGGGGTGAATTTCCTATTTCCCATCCAGTCATCAAGATTTTTCTTGAAGAGTGCTAATGAGAAGCTCTGTTTGATATAGCTAGGTAGTCTGTTCCAGAGTATGGGAAGTCTCTGGGACAGGAATCTACCCCTCCAGCATGTTCTGTTTATTGTGGTGACAAGGTCATCTTTTTCCCAATAGACTCTACATCCCTCCTCAGCACATGTCCAAACCAACGTAATCTTGCCTCTGTGGCTTTGTCTCCAAACCTTCCAACCCGGGCTGACCCTCTAATATACTTATTCCTAATCCTGTCCACCCTCGTCACACCCAGTGCAAATCTTAACATCTTTAACTCTGCCACGTCCAGCTCTGACTCCTGCCTTTTTGTCAATGCCACTGTCTCCAACCCATATAACATAGCTGGTCTCACTACCCTCTTATAGACCTTCCCTTTCACTCTTACTGGTACTCTTCTGTCAAAAATCACTCCTGAAACTCTTCTCCACCCACTCCATCTTGCCTATACTCTCTTCTTCACCTCTCTTACACACTCACCATCACTCTGAACTGTTGATCCCAAGTATTTAAACTCATCCACCTTCACCACCTCTACTCCCTGCATCCTCACCATTCCTCTATCCTCCCTCTCATTCACACACATATATTCTGTCTTAGTCCTGCTACCCTTCATTCCTCTTCTCTCTAGAGCATATCTCCACCTGCTCCCTACTCTCACTACAGATCACAGTGTCATCTGCAAGCATCATAGTCCACGGGGACTCCTGCCTGATCTCGTCTGTCAACCTGTCCATCACCATTGCAAATAAGAAAGGGCTCAGAGCTGATCCTTGATGTAATCCCACCTCCACCTTAAATGCATCTGTCACTTCCACCGCAGACCTCACTGCTGTCACACTATCCTCATACATATCCTGTACCACTCTTACATGCTTCTCTGACACTCCCGACTTCCTAATACAATACCACAACTCCTCTCTAGGCACTCTGTCATATGCTTTCTCTAAGTCCACAAAGACACAATGCAACTCCTTCTGACCTTCTCTGTACTTCTTCATTAACACTCTCAGAGCAAGCATCTCATCTGCAGTGCTCTTACCTGGCATGAAATCATACTGCTGATCACTAATCATCACCTCCCTTCTTAACCTAGCTTCCACTACTCTTTCCCATAACTTCATGCTATGACTGATCACTTTAATCCCTCTGTAGTTTCTACAGCTCTGCACATCACCCTTATTCTTAAAAATCGGTACCAAAACAGTTATTCTCCATTCCTCAGGCATCCGCTCACTTTCCAAGATTTCATTAAACAATCTAGTTAAAAACTCCACTGCCATTTCATCTAAACATCTCCATGCTTCCACAGGTATGTCATCTGGCCCAACAGCCTTTCCATTCTTCATCCTCTTCATAGATGTCCTTACATCCTGCTTGCTAATCCATTGCACTTCCTGATTCATTGTCACCACATCATCCAACCTTCTCTCTCTCTCTCATTTTCTTCATTCATCAGCCCCTCAAAGTACTCTTTCCATCTGCTCAACACACTACTCACTTGTGAATACGTTTCCCTCATTATCCTTTATCACCCTTACCTGCTGCACATCTTTACTAGCTCGGTCCCTCTGTCTAGCCAGTCAGTACAGGTCCTTTTCTCTCTCCTTAGTGTCCAGCCTTTCATACAACTCTTCATACGCCTTATCCTTCACCACCTCTCTCTTTGCCATGCACCTCATCTCCTTATACTTCTGTCTACTTTCTTCATCTCTCTGACAATCCCACGTCTTCTTCACCAACATCTTTCTTTGTATACTCTCCTATACTTCCTCATTCCACCACGAGGTCTCCTTGTCCTCCTTCCTCTTTCCAGATGTCATACCAAGCTCCTTTCTAGCCATCTCCCTTATTAGCTCTGCTGTAGTTACCCAACTATTCGGTAACTCTTCACTGCCACCCAGTGCCTGTCTTAATTCTTCCCTGAACTTCACCTCACAATTACCCTTTTTCAATTTCCATGCTGTGATGATGTGTTGTATTGCCAGCTATGCCAGGAGATGTAGGGCAGTGGATGTATAACATATGGCAGCATAGCTAGCTGGATTTTTGTAAAGAATTATATGTCATTTGTAGATCAAACTGATTTGTACAGAGGCTTGTGTTGAAAATGTATTTGTAAAGCTGCTGTGTAAAGCTGCTTGTGTTAAAAATGTACCAACAGTGGGTCTTGCTGGACAGTAAAGAAGTACACCTGTATGTCAAACTGTATTGTATCTGTTGAAATGAATATATTGTAGCAGAGGATATTGGAAGAGAGGATGGTTAATCTCAGTCCAAGTAACTATGAAAAATGGTCTGAAATTAAATTATCTGGTTTAGGCTATAAAGATTGTATCTTACAGTTCTGACTGCCGTCAGAGATGAAATGTCTATGAAAACTAGGACTACAAATCCTACTGTATTGTCCTTAGGGGTGAACTAATTGCTACCCTGGAAGGGTGGAAGTTTTGAAATGGTTTTATAGCTTCCAGATGCTATAACACATCTCAGCAAAGCTTTATCTGCATGTATGGTAACACATATGTGCTAAATTCTGGTTCAGTTTCTAGCAAAGAGAGTAGTGTGGGAACCAGAGTCAGATGGCCAGATATATATGTGATGCCATTCTGTAATCCAGCAGTAAAATGATGTTTTAATACCACATGAGGCAGAGGTCTCAGGACAGTCTGTTTTTGAACCCTGACCAAGAAGGAAGACCACTCACCCACTTCATCTACCAGGGAATAGTAATTCTTTAGATTAGTCAGGAAAATACAGTGAGATCAGTTAAGTACTGCTTTTCTGTATCTGTATGAATCTATCCATCTGTGTTATTTGTTATTTTTAATATTTCTTGTGACTGTGAAACCCTGGTGTTTATTGTAAATAGATATTTAGTATTTTATGTTCTTTAGTTATTTATTATTAAATATATTTAAACTTTTTATTTTGGCTGATTTTTTAGAGAATATTTTAATCTTTGAGAGTACTTATATTCATTTGGTGACGCTGTGGCTGTTCCTGAAAGCTTTCCTGCATTAGTCAAACACTATCATTATATTAGTATTAATTTTACTCCGTATAATTGGGTACCCTTGTAAGAGTCCTAGAGTAGCTGGCATTGCAGTGTTTGGTGGTGGTGGAACTACCTTATAGTCTGGGCATAGCTGGTAAATCTGTGCCAGGCTTTCCCAGGTGTGTGTGTGTGTGTGTGTGTGTGTGTGTGTGTGTGTGTGTGTGTGTGTGTGTGAAAATCAAATCTCAAAGTGTGTGTGTGTGTGTCAGCTACTTGGAGCAGGGACACAGAGTGCTGGTTTCACAGATAGGGTGGTGGAAGACTTGGCTGAGGGCTCCACTCTACAGCTGTGCAAATGGGGAGGGAGTCTTATTGGGTGCCTGGAAAGAGAGAGGGAAACTCAGCCCTCTTACTGAGTGTGTTCCCTGTGTGCTCTTAAGGGAACTTGTGGTTGGTGTAGAGAGCTGCTTCTGGAAATGCTATGTGTATCCATTTTTGTTCCAAGTGAACGTCCTACACCGGTGTCTGTGGTGAGGATTCAGGCTCCTTGATTACTGTAACAGAGAAAGGACGTCACAGACAGTACACCAAATTTGCTAACTAAAGACATTTTTTTTTATTTAGTATGTCTTTCATCCAAATCTGAGTAGGAATTCTTTATCATCATCATATTCTTGTAACTGTTCTTTATCCTAGCAGTGCTTTGCCCTTACCTCTCAGCCCTTTGTCATGATACCCTTCTTTCCTTACATGCCTATATGCAGGGACATGATTGAAGTACTTCAGCATTGCTTACTGTAACTCAAATGATCTTGTAAAGCAAAATCAGTCTAGGCACTATGTCCCAAGGGCTGCTCCTGCTGCTACTTTTGAGTGTGCAACTCCAGTCCATCTCTTAGCGAATATGAATGTATAGGGAATGTATAAACTTACTTTGATAGGTTGTAAAGTGCTGCTTCTGCATTTCTTTGTACTTCCACAATAGCCATTTGTGGGACTGAGACACCTCTTTTCACACTGCTCGCTGTAAAAAAAATATATATGATGCAAACAACTTCTCCATTTTGGAGTAGATGCAAATAATCACATGTGCAATGCCGGTTCTAGATGATGTAGATGTTTTCAGTTCTACAAAATTCGAGCATTAAGGTACCTAGGTTGTGCATTTCAGAGCATACAGATTCTGGACACATGCTCTGCTTGTTAATGTAATACAATTTAAAAATTAAGCAATAATCCAAGACTGTGTGAGTATATGTGGATTTACCCAAAGTTGGTATGGTTTGATCATGAGGTATATATCAGGATTTACCCAGGATCATGAGGGTGAAGTCAGAGTGATTAAACAAAGTAAACCTTGGGTAAATCCTGATATACCAACATCCAGCAGTGGATTATTACTGTTATAAAGTAGCATTATTTAAGAAAGAAATTGCTAACCTTTCTTAAAATAATGTGTTTGTATCTTGGTATAACAGCACTTCAGTCTTCTTCCTCATTGTCTTCTCTAAACTGATGTACTCTGCATGCATATGCGATTTGCTTTACTATTCTTGTAAAGTATATGAGTGCAGTGCAGGAGAAGCAGTGGAGAAAGGAGAATACCCATAGCTGTTTTTTAATTGTTTAAAAAATCAAAGTTTTAATAGGGGCAGCTCAGAAATACAAGGAAAATCATGTATGTGTCTGTTTCTTCAGTTTTGTAGAACATACCTGTTTTTTCTCATATTTTGCTGTGTACCTAACATATACCAATAGACTGTCTGGCCACTTAATGGCACTTCAGTGGCTGGACTTGTTTCAATTGGTATATGCAAAATTTACAGTGGGCACACTGGTTGGGCTGTCCAATCAGTGTGCATGTTTTAGAATACTAATGACCTTTTATTGTATAATTACATTTATTTCTGCTTGTTAATCAGGATAGTCTGTGCAAGCAGCCCTTTTCAGTGGAGTCCCAGAGAGAAAAACTCCATATTTTTGTAACATTACAATAATAGCTACAATTGTAGGCAACAAAAACTTAAATTATATCAGGAACATTGAACTTGCCTACATAGATTAAAACCTCATTATACTTTTAAATACATTAGAAGAGTTATTACATACATCATTTATCTTACTGGTTTGCAACTGTTGCAGCATACATTTTATAATCATATTATTAGATCTTAAATCACTGAGTGACTAAAACACCGAAAAAGTATAATACTGTTTATGTAAGATAAATGAATAACATAGGTTCATAGGTTTTTACTAGGCTAACGACCACAAGGACCATTTAAGTCTAGCTATGCATCCGAAATCTATGACAAGTTCTGGTACCTTTGATAAGCATAAGCACAGTCTCCATTTATGACTGACATCTTTGTAGAGGTGCACTCCCCAATTCTAACTTTCTTGGTCCTGTCTGTGAGTCTGATGGCCATCCACCGGGTGACATACGAGTTTGTACCTAACCTCTTGAGTTTGTCAACAATGCCTGAGTGGGGTATTGTGTTAAATGCCTTGGCCAGATCAAGGTAGGCAGTGTAAACCATTTTACCCTCATCCATTGCTTTGGTGACTTTCTCAAAGTCCACCAGGTTAAGTATGCATGACTTACCCTTGACGAAACCCAGTTAGGTTGAGTCCAGTGTCTGGAGGTTTGCTATATGGAGTCCATTGTCTGGAGGTTTGTTATGTCATTATTGATCATGATTATTGAACTTGTTCTAAACTGGGTATAAAGTTCAGATAAGTAGATGGAAAGGAGGCAGAACTTTATTTTTACTGTTAGTAAAGATTGAGGATTCATGTTGCAGGTTAGATTGTGCATATAAATGAGCTTTTGTTATTTGTTGATTTAAGGATGTATGGTTTTATTTTATATAACATACTTAGATTTTACTCACTGCATACTCTATGTGGGAATCCTATTTTAGACCATAAGCAATGCTATCTACTAACATTTTGGATTGGGGTACTTGTTCGGTATTGATGTTATTTACAGAATCATTGTCAATGGGTTTGTTGTGTGTGTGAATGGATTGTAGTGAAAATAGCATTAATTTTGTTTTCTTGTCATTTAACAGTAAATGTTATTATAAGAGCCATGTTTCAGGGTTATGAAAGAATTGCGTTATAGGTTGGTGTTAATTTATAGTCAGTGCTGAAAACATGAGTGGAATTGTCTGCATATTATACTGATTTTTCAAAGATTCAAAGAAACTTTATTGTCATTTGCTGCCTAAACAAAATTTCGAGTGTCAGCTCTTTTGCAGGAGAAAACGAACACAAAAAGTCAGACATGATAGGTATTAAAGAATAAACAATAACTATAGTACAAAAGTAAATATCTAAGTAGCTGACTCACATGCTTGTATACTATTTATATACACTGGACAACATTGGCTACTAGATGATTAAAACATGAAAAGAAAAGTACACTAAACACAGAGGTGAGATTGGATGATGTTGCACATAAGGAAGTGACTGGAATTGCACTTAAATGAGAATATATTAATTTTAGTATTGATAAATAAATAGAATTACTGTATGAAAAAAAAGAAAAAGAATGAGAGAGTAACAATATATAATAGTTTTGATACATCCAGATTTATGTCTGCATTAATGAGTCTTATTGGATAAAAACTGTTCATGAATCTGGAGATCCTGCAGCGGATACTCCGTAACCTTCTACCAGAAGCAAGTTTAGTGAACCAACCATATGCTGGATGAGAAATGTTACTCAGTATTTTGCGTAACCTTTTTTTACATCTCAGTTCAAAGAGCTCCTGTAAGGTAGGAAGGCTAGTGTCCACGATCTTTTCTGCTGTTCTGATTATTCTTTGAAGGTTCTTCCTTTCGGCCGTTGTGCTGTTACTGAACCATACAGTGCAGTTGTTGTTGATAATGCTCTCGATGGTACTCTTATAGGTGTGTACTAGGCTAATGGCCTTTCGAAGCCTAGCCCATAGAAGTGCCCTGGTATCGTGCCGCCCGTTAGTTCCCAGTGCATCTATCAAGTAGAGCCACTGCAATGATCCCCGGGGTGAACTTTCATTTTCCCATCCACTCATCAAAATCCCTCTTGAAGAGGGGCAGTGAGGTGCTTTGCTGACATGTATGGGAAGTCTATTCCAGAGCATGGGCAGTCTCTGGGTTATGAAATCCTCCCTCCAGCATGTTCTGCTGATTATGATAATGAGGTTGAGGTCTCTGGAGCATGTGGTGTGGAGGGATTTGGATTCCTTTAGATGTAGCATTTCTAACAGAGCTGGGTCAGACATGGCTTTGTAAGTCAAGCAGAGATTGCCTGTTAGTAGATGATATGAGACAGAGATTAGCTGGAATTTTTTGAGTCTGTCCATGTAGGACATGTGTTTAGGCCTAGGATCCTCTTCTTGAGGTACTTTTGTGGCCTTTCCAGATCTTGCATCTGTCTAGTGAGGTACATACCAAATGGGGGATTATACTCGATGATTGGCCTAATGAGGGAAGAGTAGAGAGAGATGATGACTTTGTTCTTCCTGGATGCAAAACCCTTGGTAATGAGATGTGCCACATAGAAGGACTTTCTGACCACAGTGGCAATGTGGTGGTTGAAGGCTAGGTTGCTGTCAACCTGTGTTCCCAGATCTCTTATAACGCCTTCAGTGTTCAATGGGCTCTCATCGATATGGTAATTAGTGGAAACTGAGTTTTTCCCAAAGGGGATGACACATTTTTTGGCATTAAGCTTAAGGCCATGGTTTTGACACCAGTCATTGGTCTCAGTGAGGCCTTTCTGTAGGATGTCTACATCACTTGGGAAGTTAATAATGGCTCCCAGCTTGCAGTCATCTGTGAAGTTGGTCAGCCAGAGTCCCTCCCTGTTGGCTTGGACTTCTGAGAAGTAGATGCCGAACAGGAGAAGGGCCAGGACTGATCCCTATGGGACTCCACTCATGACTGGTTGGCAGTCTGACTTGGAGTCCGCTACTTTCACACTGTGGGTTCTATCTATGAGGCAATTTGCAACTCACCTAGTGATATATAGGGGTTGATGCCTAGTTTGGTGAGTTTATCAATAACTCCTTAGTGGGGAATGGTATCAAAGGCCTTGGCCAGATCGAGGTAGGCTGCATGAACTGCCTTGCCTTCATCCACAGCTCTGGTGACTGACTCAAAGAAATCGAACAGGTTAAGCAGGCATGATCTACCTTTCACAAAACCAAATTGTGTGGGATCTAGAGCTTGGAAATTCCCTATATCCTTGTTAATTAGGTCCACGATGATGCGCTCTATAGCCTTACATATCAGACTCGTCAGACTAATGGGGCAATAATTCCCAGGGTCTGTAGTTGCTCCCCCTTTATGTAGAGGGATGACTGTAGCAGTGCACCATTCGGTAGGGACAAAGCCTGAGGTGAGGCTGTGATTGAACAGGACACACAGATATGGTGCCAGTTCACTTTGTAGTTCATGTAGAACACATCCAGGGATATAGTAGGGTCCCATGGAAGCTGTATTATTGGCCTTGGACAGTGTAGCTTAAACCTGTGCTGCAATAATGCTTGGTCCCTGGCATTCCTCTGTATTGTTATTGAATCTGTCGACCAGTATGTTGGCAATATCTGTTGGCTCAGTATAGGAGGTATCATTGTGCAATAACTCAGAGCAAACCTGGGTATTACTGTGAAGATTCTTGATATAACTATAGAAGACTTTGTGTTTGTTTTTAGTGTCTACCGTAATTCTGCCTTCATAGCTGGCTTTAGAGGTTTTGATGAGGGATCTCAACTTTTTGTTGAGGCTAATAACTGAGTTTTTTTTCCAGTCTTGGGACTTCACCTTTTTCTGCAGCAATTTATTCCTTCTGTTGTAGAGTTTATTAATGGCAGGGGACCACCAGATTGGCTTCCTATTTTGGAGGAGAGTGTCTTGGTTCTGTTGGGTATGCATTTATGTATGTGTTCGTACAGTGCATTGGTGTATGATTCGGCAGTCGTGCATCTATTTTCCATTGACATGGGTGCTGTGAAGTTAGCCACCTCTGTTTTTAGGTGCCCAAAGTCAGCTTTGGAGATATTTTTTTTTTGGTGGTTATCTTTGCGGGGGGGCTGAGATGTGGATGTCCATGGTGATTAGTTTGTGGTCGGGTCTAACCAGGGAGGGATTGACTATTGGTGTAGAGCAATGGTTGCCCATGTTAGTAATAACCAGGTCAAGGATGTTACTTCCTCTAGTGGGGGTAAGAATGAGTTGGTTTAGGGCATTGGAATCGATGAATTTCAGGAAGCAATGGGCCAGTGTATTGGTTCATGAATAGTTTTCCCAGTTGATGGAGGAGTAGTTGAAGTCACCTAGTATGAGAGTGTTGGGTTGGACCCTAATAATAATAATAATTTAATACTTTTCTCCTTTCTGCTCCACAGCTTACACATCTCTGTCCCTCTCTCTTCACCTATACCTTAGCCCACTCTTCCCACCTTATCTAGGCCACCACCACTTACCCTTCTGTTACTTACACTTCACAACTACTACTCCACTGATAGTCTCTCGCTCCTCTTCTGCTCTCTGGGCTCTACCCGCTCCGTTCGCCCTGCGGGCTCACTCCGCTCCCCTACCCTGCCCCCAATTCCCACCCGCCCCCAGTACATCTACATTTATTCCTGCATAAACCACACCCACTGCTACACCTATCCAATCACTATCCCACTTACATAACTCACTCTCCTTCTTCCCGCCAAAACCAACTTACAGTCAACTCCCCATTATCAACTTGCATAACCAATCCCACTCCCAAACCACACCCCCTCCAACCTATTGCAACTCTCCATACACTAACTACTACCTGGATAACATCCAGTTCCTATATACACACTATTTCCTACATACCTTACTTCTCTATATTTATATTACTATACTATTAACTCTTTCACAACATGCTCTCTAAACACTCCTTCCTCTTATTTTCACTGTTACTACTCCTCACCTTATCTTCTTTCTACCATCTTTCCCAGCCCACAATTCTCACCCACTTCCAACCCTTTCATATAACTAACCCTCACAGCTCTCCGTTTTCTCACTCATACTCTCTTATTTCCCCCCATTTCTACCCCTCAGAAAACCTCCTCCTTATTCAGCACAAACTTATTTCTTATCATACTTATCCTATCACCATAACTACTAGTAAAGCCCTCCAATTTATAAAAGAACCCAATCTCATCTCCCTGCTAACTACTCACCTAAACTATTCCATGCTATATCTGATTAGTTCCCTCATATCTGGAGACATTCATCCTAATCCAGGCCCCACCACCACAACCACCACAAATAAATCCCTATTATTCACTTCCTTAAATTCCCAAAGCATAGTAAACAAAGTCCCAAACCTTCACGCTTGGCTCACACACAATAAACCTGACATCCTGACTATTTCTGAAACCTGGCTAAAACCACACATTAAAGACTCTGAAATAGTTCCTCCAAACTACTCCATCATAAGAAAAGACAGACCTCACAAAAAAGGCGGAGGAATAGCCCTTCTATATTCTTCCTCCCTAGTAGTTACTCCCTACAATAAACCTATTCCACACTTCAACAACGCCAAACTACTCCTTACCCTACTACAAATCAATAATTATAAACACATATGCATAGCTTCCCTTTATATCCCCCCAGGCGATAATATTCCCACACTCAAACTTATCCTTTCCTGGCTATCCAGTAACATTAATAATGAAACCATAATCCTAGGAGATGTTAACATTAACTGGGCCCTTATCCAGTCTCCTACAAACCCCATTAACATCAACCTTTATAATTTCTCACAACTAATCACTTCAGTAACCCACCCTGCCAAAACCTCCTCCAATGGGAGTATATTAGATTGGATTCTTGTCTCCCATCCTCACTATTACACCAACAGTGGCACTCTCCCTGACCCACTTGGTGACCACATACCCACCTTTGCCCACCGGCTTCCCACTATCCTTCAACGAACCCATAACTATATTACTATCCGTGACCAAAAAAACTTTAACCCAATAACCTTTTCAAACTCATTACAAGCAATAAATTGGAATTGTTTAAAAACTCTACCTCTAAACAATGCGGTCTCACACTTCAACTCAACATTCTTAAAATTACTAGACTCCCAAGCTCCCCTACGGACAAAGATAATTAAAACTAAATCAGCCCCATGGCTCTCCAAATGTACTCTTGCTACCATGAGACAGAGAGACAAAGTCTGGGCACGCTACCAAAAACGTAAGATAGCACCACTCCATAACGAATATAAAATGCTCCGAAATAAAGTAAAAAAACTCATTACTTTTGATCGTCAAAACTACTTCCATACACTCCAAAACAACAATAAAAACAACCCTCAAAAATTCTGGAAAGGGATCTCTACTCTCCTCCACCCTAGTAAACCAGATACTCCTACCCCTGACCCAAATGCTCCTGAACTTGATTTAGCCACCCAATTTAACTCTTTCTTTATTGACTCTATCTCCAAACTGACCTCCTCATTCTCTAACACCTCCCTGCTATCCAATACCCCCCACCCCCCCTCTCACTACTTCTTCACCCTACTCCGCACCCACTAACTCATCTACCCCCCCTCCACACAAACTCTATCCTCATCTTCACCACACCATAACTTCCCCCCTCCTTACTGCAACCTCTTCTCATTAAATCCCATACCTACATCTACTATAAAGAAACTCCTTCAGAAACTGAAACCATGTACCAATGCTCCTGATAATATCCCTTCTTACTTTCTCAGTATAGCAGCTGATACTCTTGCCTACCCCATTAGCATCTTAATAAACCGCTCACTACAAGAAGGTACAGTTCCCCAAATCTGGAAACAAGCCTTTATTATACCTCTACACAAAGGTGGTAACAATAATAACATTACTAATTTCCGTCCCATAGCCATCCTGTCCCCCATTTCAAAAATCCTAGAAAAATGTGTCCAACTTCAACTCCTTCCTCACCTCCTAGACAACCATTTTATAACTCCCACACAGCACGGTTTCAGACCCAATCATAGCACTATGACTGCCCTCCTCTCCTTCCTTGAAATTGTAAACAAAGCCCGTGACTCTGGACAAATTGTTTCCACCTTACTTCTTGACCTCTCCAAAGCCTTCAATACTCTCTCACACAGCCTACTCTTAACTAAACTCTCCAAACTTTACCTATCCTCCTCCTCTTTGAACTGGTTCTCTAGTTACCTATCTAACAGAAATCAAGCTGTAAAATGGAAAAAAGCCACCTCCTCTTTCCTTAGTACCCCTACAGGAGTCCCACAAGGCTCCATACTGGGTCCTCTTCTCGTCAATATTTTTATTAACGACTTCCACAAATCAATCCCACTCTCCAGCATCATCCAATACGCAGATGATTCTACTATCATCTGTTCTGCCCCTTCAATCACTACGCTACAAAAACTCACTCAAGATGCCTTCTCTTCCACAGAGCAATGGATGCTAAGTAATCATCTAGCACTCAATGCTACCAAGACCAAACTAATGTTATTTACTCCTTCTAAAATCACCCCTCCCAACATGAATACATTCTTAGTTACTAGCCAAAACAACTCACCTCTTGAAATAGTGTCAGAGACCAAACTACTTGGGGTCCAAATAGACAACCAACTTAAATTTAACTCCCACCTGCAAACAAACATCAAAAAAACTCATCAAAAACTTGGCATGCTCTATAGACAGAATGCCTACCTCACAGCTGCTACTAAAATTACCCTCTCTACTTCCTTCCTTATCCCCTCCCTTCTCTATGGCGCCCCACTACTAACTAATCTCCAGTCCCTTATTAAAAAACAGCTTAGCTCCTGCTATAACAAAATAGCAAAATTCGCCACCAGTCATAAGTCCTCCACTCACCACTGTTTATCCCTCCATAAACTAAAATGGCTAGAACTTCCCAATCAACTAACTTATACTCAACTAACTCTAGCCCATAAGCTTATTCTAAACCCCTCCCTCTGTCCCTCCCTTTCCTCTGTCTTTAAAATGCACCTACCTAACAGAGTTCTAAGGTCAAATAATCAAAATCTACTAGAAGTGCACAAACCTACTCATCCCCCAGGCAAAAACCTTCTTTCCTTCAGCCTCGCTCGTCTCTGGAACTCCCTACCTCCACTCATCCGCACCACCTCGAACCACTCTACCTTCAAAAAGTCTCTTTTTCTTACATCTAGCATCACAGTGGGAATGCTCTTGCTCCCACCCTACATAACTAACATTACCTAATATCATTCTGTACAATATCTTACTTTAATCAGTTTACTTTGTTTGTTCTCTAATCTGTATTAATGTTTACATTTGTTCCACTAACTAGTATGTCTCATCTCAAAGTATTTACTGTTATTACTGACATTCCATAATTGATAAGTTTTACTCTTAGTCTGCCTTCATACTATTAATAACTGTCTGTACCTACATTGTCACTGTCAAATGTTGAATGTATATTTTGTTTTTGGAGCTTTTCTCCCCAGGACTCCATTGAAAACGGGTTCTTATGGCCCAATGGACTATCCTGGTAAACCAACTGCAATAAATAAAATAAATAAATAAATAAATAGTTTCCAGGGTGCTTAAGAACATGGAGTGAGAGTCTTGGGATATGGTTGGGGACCTATAGCAGGCTATGACCTGAATTGCCGTCTGTTGCCAGTGTTAATTGTATCTGAAGTATATCAGATACGTTATGCTGGGCTACTAGTCTGGAGGTGTGCATATCCTTTATGAATATGGAGACACCACCACCTTTGGAGCTTCAGTTCATGTTCTGGGGCTGAAAGGTGTGGATTGGGTTATAGCCTGGTAGTGCAGGGATGCTTTCTGCTACTTTAAACCAGGTCTCCATTACAGCACAAATGTCAATGTTCTCCATTTTGAGGAGTGTTTCAAGCAAGTGCATATTGAGATTTAGATTTCAAGCATTGAGCAGCATGACCCTCAGATTGCATGTATTTATAGCTGTTACGGTGGTAATTTGGTCTTTGGAGCATCACCTAAAAAAGGCACTATAGGGGTGGCAAAAGCCTTAGCCAGTATCCGGGAACCTAGGGGTGACAGATGCAGGCCATTTCTGGCAAAGCATTGAAGTCTGTCAGTCATGTCATCCCAAACAGACACACTGCATCCCCTTAGAATGACACCAGAAACTTAGGCAGTTGTTGAAGTCAGTCATTTTCTGCTTGTACTGCGGTATCATTCCGGGCGAATGTAGGATGCTGCTCAGGGCTAGGGTCATACCTGCCTGGGCCACATAATCTGAGAGCTCTTCATGTCTCTTTTCATGTAGTCCAGGGAGGTGCGTCTCAGGTCATTCACACCCACATGGACAGTGACAGAGTCATACTTGTACTTGTTGTGGAGTGACCTGAGTGCATGCATTATATGTCAGATTCTGGCACCTGATAGACAGCTGACTGTTACCTTCTCCTTATTCGACCTAGTGAGTAGGACATCAGTGTGCCTCACTATTGAGTCGCCTATGATTAGAGTATTGGGCAAACTGTTTTGCCTTAGGGGCTAAGGTTGAGGGGCACACTGTGTAGGTAAGCTATGTGTCTTGTGATTTTTGCTGTGTTGTGGTGGTCGAGTGTGTTTCTGCCTTGCAGGTCTCTGCTGTTTGGGCAGATTTCTATTGAGAGCCTCCGTGAACGTGGGTGTATGGTTTGTGTTTTTATGTGAGAGCTGTGATGGTGGGTCTTCTGGAGGGCTATGTGTTGCATGTGGTGTGGCGCAGGTGTCAACCTTATCCTCTTGACCAGCTATTCCTGTCTTGGCTTGAGAGCGCTTGGCTTCCAATTTGGATATGTAAGTGCATCTCTCACAAGTCTGAGTGTTGGGAGGTATAGGAGAGGGTTGTCTATGTACATGAGACAGTTGCTACACTGTCTCCGAATGCCCAAGTTCACCAGGTTAATAGGAGAAAGCATAAGGAACTGACCTTTAGACATGCCAGGAGGGATGGTCATTATTACTAAGTACTGGAGCTGTTTCTTTATATGTTGCTTTTACAGGAAAAATGCCACTCAAGGTGTCTGAGTCTGTACAGAGCACTTGAGTGGAAACTAATATTAAGGATGACGTATTTGGGCAGATATTCTGAAATTAGAAAGAAATCAAGCAGTACTTAACTGAAATAAAAAGAATTAGCTTGTCAAGAATGATGAAAAGAGGGGAGTCGCATGAATGGCTACTGCCTGGCTACCACTAATGCTGGTCTCAGCACAGATTCACTCTGTTGGGATGCAGTACTCCTTTGTCTCTTCTCTCACCAGAAGCAAAATGTTAACACCAATCCCAAGAATAGAAGCAGGCCATGGCCTCTTTGATGATCCACAGTCCTGTACGAGATGATGCAAGGGTCTGCAGGCTTGTAGCCTTTTTCTGGTAGATGCCTCGAATAGCAACCAGACCAGTCAGCTACATTAAACACAGACACTCTCACTCCAACCAGAAAGAGTCAGGAATGAATGCACTCTGCTCCTACTCTCACCAGGATCAGAATATAAGCACAGATTCCAAGCTGTCACCTATAAAGCAGTTATTAAGCTTTCTGGTGATCAGCAGTCTCCAGGAAATAATGTCACTGCACTCCTTCTCTCACCAGGAGAAAACAAATGCACTAATTCCAAGATGACTGGTGAGAGGCAGAATGTGGGCTCTCCAAAAACTAGTGGTCTTGCAATAGATGCTTAAAGGTAAGATGAAAAAAAAATGGTTTATCTTAAACACTGAAGTGTGGACTAGAGGAGTTAGATGTGAAAGTAGGTAACAATTTTTACCTGTCTAAAAGTTAAGTTTTAGTGCGGAGTCACTATTTTTAAAACAGCAAGATAGTTTGAGGGTGGTCACTTTTGTATTCTGGTACTATGGAATACAGTAGGATGGCCAATAAACTTAAATAGTTGAAGGGGAGTGATTTCACAAAATGTTAATTTTGTGCTTACACTAGCCAGTAAAAGCAGAGAGGAAATGAGATATATGGTCAAATTAGCATAAGGGGTAGGCAACTAGAAAGGTATTGGTGTTTAAGAACACAACAGTAACTGGGTGAGAGTGTGGGAAAATTTCTGTAAAATTTCTGTCTGACTCGCAGGAGACAGAGCTGTGGTCTCTTTTCAAGTTTTAATATGTAGTTAAAAGCTCTCGATAATGATGCCGTCAATACTGTGTCTCCAGCTTGTATGATATTGTGCATTTCATTAATGAATAAATTGAAATGTAGTGGGGTAAGACTAGATCCTTGTGGTCCTCCAATAGTTATTGGTAAATAAGAGAAATATGTATTTTGCCATTGCACTTATTACAACTCCCTTTCTAAATGCATATGTGAGCCTGTGTGGCTTGCATATCGGCATACCCTCAATTTTTAAAAGCGATTGTTTTGATGATCTTGTTTTTTTCATAGTTGTTTCCCTGCAGTTCCATCCATTATAATGATCTTAGTTCTGTAAGGTTCAGTACTTGGCTGCTACCAATGCAGAGGGATGAGAGAAGGAACTAAAGTGCCACTATTGGTGTCTGGCCGTGGCAGCTGTGTACCAGATTGATGTTTGGTCTTGTTGTGCAGAATACAGCAGGCAGTAAACATCCTGCATGTAGCAGCAAGATTAGCTGAAGGTCACCCCCAGACTCATCCAGACAATGAAAATGGGCTTTGAGCAGGCCAGTATATTGATGGCTACACATACCTTGGTACGTACAGATATAGGAAGGCATTCCATCCTCCCAGTCCATGTCTGTGGGCCATATAAATTCACCAAAGCCCATAATATGCCCCTGTCCACTCTAACCCTGTCCAGGATTTCCTGCTCAGCAAAGTTTAGATGGATCAGCCTTTGCCTTTATCTTCTTCTTCTTCTTGACAGAAAATGCTGTTGAGTGCACCTGGTTTGGGGTGCAGCTGAGATAAATACCTCAGAAACAGGAAACAGATAAGCTGGTGGAAAATGCATGCATTTACAAAAATGGATGGAAAATGCACATCTGTGCTTTTTATAAGCCTTATGCGCATGGCACAGATGTGCATGAAAAAAAGCAACCATAAATCACCCAAAAGCAGGAAAAGCTCATAATTTACTTAAGATAGTTACAGACCTTTCACAGATTCCTTATTTACATCTCATTATGACTTTGTTTTCATAATATTTTCTCATTGTGGTTCAAAAGGCTGTGCCTAAACACAGCTCATGTCTATGAATCACAGTTTATGCGCACTTAAGCATAGTCATTGCAAATTCCTGCTATGCCTAAGTACAATGACTGTGAATACTGCCCCAACACTTGACAGAATTAGATATCTTGTGTTATTTTCATGTCCTGTAACTTGTTGTTTAGCTTTATTTCTGTTCTGACTTTGTCCTGGGTCATGGCTGATGTGGACTTTAGACCAGAATACTTGTAAAGTAAATAGACAAATAACCAGCCAAGGTAACTTACTGAAAACAGCTTACTTTGATCTCTCATGACTGGACAGGTATACTTCAACTCTTTCATAGTACTACTACATTGAAAATTCGACTGGAAATGAATCATGTCAGCATCATGCATTGCATGAGGCTTTATTTTATGTAGTTATTAAATTGGGTGTGAAGTTTGAATATTTTGTGACTGACTCTTGATTGTACCGGGTTCTCATGTAAAAATCTCATATGTCTTTTACTGCTGTATTAATGAGGGGATTTTCATGATGAAGCAACATTTTGGTTAGCCTTTTGTTTAACATGATTATTTGTATAGGTGGGCACTTTTGCAGTCCCTTAAGCAAGCTCAGCAACTGAACATTAGTTAAACTGTTCCATTTTTGTCAAGAATTTCTTCCCATAATCTTATGTACTGCATACCATTTGTTGTTAATGTGGCAAGCACTGTAATATGTTTTTATATGTCAGAAGCATCCTTTATGTTAGTTTTTTTAATTCTCTGCTATAATTTCAGACTAGTGTTGAATTACTAGACTTATTTTCTTTTTCATGTCAAATTGGAATCAGATGCTTTCTAATACTAAATGTTGATCCCATGATTATTTTTTTTCTGTGGTATGGGAAGTCGCCTCTGGCTTAGTCTATGGACTCCTGTCTTTCTGTATTGTTCTGTTTGTTTTTGCTTCTTCTTTGCACTCTTTTCCTTTATTACTACTAGTTCTGATATGAAAATGATCTTTAGTTACTTTTTACATGTTTCATTGTGGGTATTTGAACAGCAGTATGTGCTTTATTGTGGGTAATTGAACAGCAGTGAGCCTCTATTGTTGTGCAGTCTTTTTACACACACATATATATATATATATATATATATATATATATATATGTGTGTGTGTGTGTATTGGTATACATACATATATATATATATATATATATATATATATATATATATATATATATATATATATATATATATATATATATATATATATATATACAATACTGCACTGGGTAGTCTAGGACAAGCAGTAAGCGTGTTTTTTTAAATCAGTTGTTTTACTGTTGGTACGTGTTTTAAATCAAGTGATGTGTTGTATATGTTAGATTTACTATGGTTACATGAATTCATTGTTTAATTAGCTAGTCACATGACATGTTAATTAATTATATGCTGATTTTTTAAGGGCAGCTCTGTTTTGATGCACTTTACTCTGATGAAGCCCACAGAATGATGGGTGAAAGCGCTTAGTACGTTGGATGTTTAATAAACTGCTGGTGTGTTCCTTGACAGTGTCGTGGATTTATTTTTATTAGTTGGCATATCTTGGTTTCAGCAGTGTATGAAAATGATCTTGTTTCCTTCTTTAGTTGTGTTCCCATTTGTATAGCTCTTAATTCATTGTAATGTGGCACTGTTGAAAGGGTGTCTGTACCACTTGAACTCCACTCTTACTAGCAGTTTTAGACTTTTTAAAAGGGTACTTTTTAGTATTGTTGTACTTGTATGTCCCCAAGGTAACTGTATGTTTTGAGGAGTTATCATACTTATTCCTGGAAGATAAAGTCACAGGCATTGTATTCGTTTATTTAAAAAACTTTCTTGTCAGACTAAAATTTTCCATTATTATTTCTTTCATTCTTAGCTGATTAACTGTATTGCTTTCACAGTTCAGGATGCAGTGTATTGTATATACGGATTCAAATATTTGTTTTTTTTCACTTATAAGAATTTTGTCACATTCCTGTATAGCATTGTTGACAAGTTTAGTGACATGATGTGTTCTGCGTGCAGTGTCAGTGAGTCTAAATATACTTGATCCAGGAATATATTGCTTCTGAGAAATGTAAGGTACAAGTTCCCTTTTCTCTGAGGTGGAGCAAAATAGAAAATAGTATATTTAGATGGGGAGGGGGACACTAAGGATCCTAGAGGGGCACATCTGGCATGCAGAAGCACTAGTAAGTAGCCTTTAACTCTCCAGTTACCAGTGTTCTGTAGGAGGCTGAGTGCAATCAAATATGTCATAATATAGTTTAACAGATCCATGTCAGCAACATGGAGTTTCAAAAGGAACTTGAGTACTTGTGGGCCAATGGGAGGAAAAGAATGACCGCCTCATAACAAATTTTCTTCTATCAAATGAAAGACTGTTTAGGATATGCAATCAGTTGCACCTTCTTATATTTGACATTCAGTCAGGTGTACTTACAAAATAGCATCCATGTAATACTAAAACTTGACACTTGTCCCATGTAGTCTTTGAGGAATAAAAGTTATAGTTAATGCCCTGTTGATACCAAAAGCTATTGTTCAGATTAATCTCCAAAATCGAGCTTCTAAGAGCATGTAGCCAAGCATTGCATCTGTCTTGATCCAGAGAGAATACTTCATCATAAGGCTGAGGGTATGTGTTTGTTGCCTATTTGTAAGGAGGTATTATAACAGGGTAACTTCATTGTAATATTTGAAAAGTGATGGTTCACTGGCAAAAAGGAGTGGCATTTATCTGCATCACCAGCAGCTCCTTCTGACTAGCAATCTGGGTACCAGATGTCTCTGTGAGAAGGAAAGGCCTTAGTATCTGCTTGCCTCTTCTCCTGTACTGTCTTTTGGGCAGACTATGTGCAAAATCTGCCTGCTCCTTATTGGAGAATGTGGTTGAAGGATTTAAAAGCTGTATGAGAGATATAGACATCTTAGACATGTGCATGGAAATGTGTGCTTACATTCTGTGCTTTTTCATGGTGTGCTGCTGGGGGAAAAATAACAGAGTTATGGTATCTCATCCACTCCCCAAGTGACCCATCTATATCTTGATGACTCTGGACCATCCTATCACACTCTTTCCCCATTCAAGAAATAAGTATATAATGGGGCAGTGGCAGGGGTCTACAGGTAAATTATAAGCAAAGACAAGAACGTGTATCCAAGGCTTGTTTTTAGTCATTCTTGGTTGCTATGTTTCTGACTACTCTGATTTTTTCATTTTAAAATGGTAAAGCTAACATACATTTTTTTCTAAAACCTTTCCTGACTAGCCTATAAAATTGATAGTTGAATTAATTTATTTTTCTGGGAGGATATAGTACCAGAAAGCTTTATTCTAAATATGTTTCAGGTGTGAGTCCTTCTTCATCTTGGCAAGTGGGGGAACAAAGAGTTAAAAAATATAAAATAGAGTTATAAAAAATGAAAACAATATAAAGGTTTTTGTAAGATCACCTCTGACAAAAAAAAAACATAATGAACCCCAAAATAATTGCAAAGCCAGTCCAAAGAAATTCTGGTTAACCATCAAGAAAGTACTGCAACCAGGGCAAAAATATAATCCCAATCCATGTCCAAATAGTACACCTTTGGACACTGCTACATAACTTAATATCTACTTTCTAGACAGTGTAGCATCTATCATAAACAGTTTAGTCATAGTACTGCAGATCACAAATACTATTACCTCCTTATTTACACTTCAACCAGTAACTACAGCCTATATAAAAAAAAAACTCTTAAGCAAACTAAAAAGCTGCTGTGCCTCTGAAGATAATCTACCCAGTGAATTCCTTAAAATAACAGCAAGTATTATATGTTACCCTATATCCATACTCATAAATAGATCCATGTAGGAAATCTATACCCCCAAATTCTAGAAAAAAAGTCACATTTCATTCCCCTCCATAAAAGTGGTACTTATACAGACATCACTAATTTCAGACCAGCAGCTATCCTATCCCGCTGTCTAAAATCGTAGGAAAATGCATCCACAAAAAACCTCTACAATACCTCAACCCAGAAAAACTTCTAACTTAACCCCAGCATGGTTTTAGACCCTCCCAAATACAGCTCTTATAACTTTCACAGATACAGTGGACAAAACCAGAGATATCTGTCAACTTGCCTCTGCTATATTCCTTGACCTATCAAAGGCTTATGATATGGTCAGCCATATTAAAGTACTAGAGTAAATGCTAGCCTTAAGTCTAACACCAAACACCCTAAACTGGTTCAGGAGTTATTTCACTAATAGATGCCAATCAGTAAAATAGCAGTCAGTGCTCTCACCTTTTCTCCATGTCAACAATTGTGTCCTACAGGGATTAGACCTTTTTCCTCTCCTCTTTAATGTCCTTACAAATTCTCTTGCATACAACATGCTTCTCTCATACAGTATGCTGATGACTCATCACTTATATATGTGCTTCCAACAACCATGCATACCTCAACCAAATTACACAAGAATCCCTCACTGCCACTGAAAAATGGTTACAAAACTCCCAATTCTTGCTTAACCCAAAGAAAACCAAACTTTTAATTTTCTATTCTAAATCTCTGTTTCATGAAAAATACAACTTTAAAATATGCTCTCTCAATAATACCACTATAGAAGTGGTAACCAGTGCAAAACTATTGGGCATTGCCAAAGACAATATCCTTAAAGTTGATTTACACATATAAAATGCCATAAAAAAAACACCCAAAACTAGGCTTACTCTACAGAGCTAGAAACTTCTTTACCTCTTCTGCCTTGTCTCCTTTATGGAACTCCTCATAGCCAGATTTGTCTTGTATTCTCACTGCCGTACCCACCATTGCACTGCATTGCAAATACTTAACTGGCTAGAACTACCCAACTATCTAAAATATATTCAGCTAATCACCACAAATAAAATCATTCATTACCCAGCTACCAGCCTTAAATTCTGTAGTACAGAATCACTCTCCTAAATGGACCCTGTGATAAAAAAAAAAGTTCAACTCACTGTTCATAAACCAGCAGGGTATTCTCCGTATTCTCACTCCATAGCTAAAATATGAAACACTATGCCCACAACTATAAGGACCGACACAACCCTCGAATCCTTCACACACACTCTTAAAAAGTATCTAAAAGTACATGGCTGTGCTAATGTTCTACACCAGGTTAATCAAATAGCTCCTTAACTTGTAACTGTAACAGCTTTATTTATTTTATTTATTTGACATTTGTTAACTGTGAGTGTCCGACTGAGCGAAAGCCTTTTTTCAGCGGAGGCCTGGGGAGAAACACAAGAGTAAATAATGAGTAAGTAACATATAAAAACGATTGCTCTAACGAAGTGGTACATATGTGTCAGTACAGTAAGTCAAACATTTCATATTTCCTTGAAGCCCAAAATACTCTAACAACACTTAAGTGCCAAAAATCTGACATTAGCCAAGTCTAGTAGGGCATTCTAGAGAGTTCTCCATGAGTGGATTACAAGTCCAGATGAGATGAATTGGTGTCTTGGGACAGAGGGATTAGCAGTTGGCGAGTAAATAGTAAAGTGAGAAAAATATGGTAATTAGTGGGATGGAAGGCAGTTGCCAGAAGTTAAACTTGAATTTGAGCAGTGAAGAGTCAATATAAGAGAGTCATGAAAACTGTTAGTAAGTAGGGTCTCAGTAGAGTGTAGAGCAGTGATATAGGAGTTAGGTGGTACAGTTAGAGGTAGAGTTGTTGAGCAGGTATTTTTTGAGTGCTGATTTGAATTTGTGTGTAGTTGTCATAATGGCAAGGGGGCACATATTCTAATTTAGGGCTGGGTAGTAGCTGTAGAGATTTTGAGCAGTTTTTTTTTTTTGGCTTAGATGTTTTTAGGTATTGTTGGTCAGAGCTCCTGAAGTTTCTTGTAGGGGCATAGGGAGTGACCAAAGTGGAGATGCAAGGGCAGGCTGAGGGTTTGTATAGACAGGAGGGAATAATAGTTACTTGAGAGAGGACGAGCTGGTGGGGGAAATTAAGTCAGTTTAACAGAGAGAGAGACTGGTGAGAGGGGAGTGATTGCCCTCAAATCAGGTGACTTTGTTGTGTGTGCTTTCGAGTTTAGTTTGTAGGGATGTTTGTAAGTTAGAATTTGTGATCCATACAGGAGAATTAGGAGTAGAAAAGCCTGAGCTAGAGACTCTGGAGTTGTTGGTTAGGAACTTTTTATTCCTGTATTTATTTCTGTATAGAAGTCTGAGTTTTTGGTAGTGTTAAAGTGCTGGTGATTTTGTTTTCTTTGTTGCTGTGTAACACATTCCTTTCACATATTATTTATGAAGCAAGTAACACTTAGAGAAAGCTTGAGAACAAAACAATGTATGTGAAGTTGTTCTATCTCACCGTTCATTCTTACTGATGGGTTCGGAGTAGATCCCTCGGCTCTGAGTCGGCCTACTACAAAGCTCGAGGTCTTCAAGTAGCTCGAGGCCAAGTCCCTATCCCATGGTGCACCTAGAGTTACCTCAGATCTAGTTTGTCGCTGCAACAGATCAGAGGTTCTCACTAGCTCGGGCCAGTAAAACCTTACTTTTTCAAATTCTTTGATTATTGCATTGATAATTGTTAGTAGTAGTAGTTTTAGATAGTTTTAAAAGCTCTTATAGCTTCTTAGTGCATTTCCCTTTCCCTTGGTGTGTTTTATTAGTAATTTCTAGTTGGCCTTTTTTTTCTCTAGGCCTAGTTTAAAGAGTGCTTATTCAGTGACCTTTTTGTCGCAAGCTTAGAATAGTTCGATAATCTTTATTGTATTTACAGTGTGCTTAGTTAGTGACCTTTTGTCACAGTTAGGATTTAGATCAGGTTAGTTTAGTATGTTAATTAGCAAGCTATCTTTATTGTTATAGTTAGTCTGCTTAGAATCAATATTGTGTGCTTTTAGACAGAGTTTTCTGTCACAGTTTGATATTTTATCTGTGTTTAAGATAAATGTGTGCGTGTGTGAGAGACTTGATCCCAATTTTTTTAAAGGGCTTTTTTGTCTGTGTACTGTTCAAATTTCAGAGAGTTCACTTTGACAGCGATTTTGCTTGATACTGTTTGTGGTAAAATATGGCTGACCAAGACAAACATCCTAAGTCTGGTTTTAAAAAGTGCCCCAAATGTAGCCAAAAAATGTCTGTCACTGACAGTCATGTCAATTGTGTGTACTGTTTAGGAGCTTTACATTTACAGGATAGCTGCTCCATATGCCATTCCTTCTCCTCCAGAGTCCTACAGGAGAGAAAGAGGAAGTTGATAGGCAGAGGCTTGTTAAAACCCTCTTTCCAAGAAGCTTTGAGTGACCAAGATGGATCCAGTAAGTCCTCAAAGTCTTCTAAGACTTCTGAGACAAAAAAATCCAAGAAGTCTTTGACTTTGGCTCCACAGACATCGGAGCCGACAGTCTTATCTTTTCAGAGCCGGTCCCCAGTCCTGGAACTGGTATCCAAAATACCTAAGTCTCCTCTATTAAAATCGGACCCACCTTCGGTCTATTCAGCTCTGTCCTCTATTAGCCTTTCTGATCTGGATGTGGATCATGTGGTGCAGAAGCTGTTACAGGCACCGGCCTTTGCAAAAATCTTATCGGCTCTGACCCAAGTGGCTTTGGAGCCAAAGACCCTTATGCCAGCTACAACTCTTCCTCCTCCGAACCATACTGGTCCTTTGGGGCCAGAGGAGTCAGACATGTTGATTGTGTGGAGCCTTTGGAGCCAACGCCTGCTCCAGTGTCTTTGGCTCCATTCACTGTGATGTCCTTGGTGCAGGCCGAGGACTCTAGGAGCCGACACTCTCTGGTCAGGTCCGGGGAGGATAGTCAGACCGACTTGTCAGTTCTGACACTGCCTCTCGGGGCTTCGGCTCCTACCTCGGCCTTGAAGCCCACTGTCCTGGTGCAGAGGTTATTGACTGTTTCCTCAGATCCGTTGGTCCCTTTTCATCAAAGCAGGGGTGCCTTCTATGCCATGGGGAGAGTTATGTCTCCTAAGACATCCTCAACCTCAGGTCCAGCTTCTTCCTCCCCTAAAGCACCCATGTCTGCTTCTGCTTCTGCTTCACAGATCCTGGCCAAGCATAGAGACCCAGAACCTCAGGAAGACCCATCGGGTGGCCCATGCTCTTCTGAGACCTCACCAGAAGCTCCTACTGATGAGGTTCCCAGGAAGAGAGTTTGTAAGAGAAAACATCTAAACTCCCCCTCAGGAGTCCCTAACATTTCATATTGACTTGGATGATTCAGTACGGTCCCCACAGTCCCACTCTGAGGATATCTTATTTGCAGAGATACTTGAAATCCTTAGGCAGAGGGGTGACTGACAGTCCACAAACCCTACTGAAGACGAGTCGGTTCTCCTTAAGGCTTTTGGGTCTCAGCCCTTCACCTCTTGGGTGTCTCCACCCTTCGATGAGCTTATACAGCTGGTCTCATGAAGGGAGTGGAAGTCTCCAGACACCATGGAGCCAGTCCCTAGGAGGCCTAATAAGTTTATATCTGCTCCCCAAGATAAATCTTTTTTGACCAAAGGTGTGCCAGTTGATGCCATGGTGGTGGCGGCAGCCACCAAAAAGGAAATGTTAGAAACTTCCTCTTCTGTCCATCCTCCTAACAGAGACTCCAGGATCATGGATAGATATGGGAAGCGCATGTTTAATTTTGCACTCCGTTCGCTTAACTACTCAACCCATTTCACAAGACTACAAAGAGATCTCCTTAAAGAGCTGAGAGAGACCCTTCAGGGTACAGTAGCTGCAGGAGCTACAGACAAAGTTGCCTCCCAGCTTGCTACCATCAACTCCATTGTTAACTTGTCCATGCACCTCCTTTCATATGCAGCTGATGGAACGAGCAGGGCAGCAGGTACAGGAGTTGCTCTTGGGAGACACTCCTGGATGCGCTTGTGTTCCTTCATGGAGCTCTTCAAGTCATCCTTTGTGAATACCCCTTTGATGGCTCGTCCCTTTTCTGGCCCAAAGTTAAGGAAACTTTGACCAGGTATGAGCAGGAGGGAAAGACTGTGTCTGCTGTCAGAGTCCATTTTTCCACCTCTACCAGACCCTACCCCAAGGGTCAAAGGGGTGGGAAAATGTGGCTCCGAAAAGTCCAAGGAGCCTTTCAGGACACACTGGTGAATGCCCCTCCAGGGGCAGAGGAGGGGGCATTAATGGAAGATGCCCCCCTCGCAGAAGAGGGGATCTGCAAAACCAAGAGATCACTTTTTTGGGAAGGTCTACCAGCGCTCCTGAAAGGAGGCCCGACTGTCCTGCTCTGGAGGCAGTCGGGGTCGCTTATCATTGTACCCAAATGCCTGGCTCAAAATAAATGACAACTGGGTACAAAGTATCATTTCCAGTGGATATTTCATTCCATTCACCACACCCCCTCCACCTGTGTTCCACCCAGTTACAGGGAACAAGCAACAGTAGAGGTCCAAACATTGCTAACAAAATGAGTCACGCAACCAGTCTCAGCAGACCAAACCAGACAGGAAGAAAGAGAAGTTTTGGATGGTCACGCTTCAGTCGATACTTCCCTTCTTAGGGAAAGACAATTGGATGTGCTTGATAGATCTCCAGGATGTGTACTACCACATAAAAATTGCCAGGCCATCCAGGGATCATCTGTGCTTCTGGCTGGGAGCCAATCTTTACTAGTTTTGAGCCCTGCCCTTTGGTCTCACTACAGCCCTCAGAGTGTTCACCAAATGTATGGCAGTGGTCACGGCTCACCTGAGAAGTTTAAGATTCCAGGTGTTTCCGTACCTAGACAATTGGCTCCTCACCACCACCACCAGGCATCAACTCATTCAAGCCAGGGAATCCACTCTGTCACTCTGCAGCCCGCTGGGCATTACAATAAACTCAGAAAAATCTGCCTTGTCGCCATCGCAACATATCATCTTTATCGGAGCAAAACTGGACACCACCATGCTAAGACTTCCAGTAGAAAGACTCTTACTACTCCGTCAGCAGGTCTGCATTCTGATATCCAAAAACAAGGATCAGAAGTTTTAAAATTATTAGGTATGATGGCAGCAGCAATTCTCGCCATACTGTTGGGTCATATGTACATGCGGATACTGCAGTGGCTGTTGTTCCCTCAATGGTCTTACCAAGAGCTTCCTGTGTCTCACCTGATAATGATCACAAACTCCTGCAAAAAGGATCTTCAGTGGTGGTTGACTTCACTTCGTCATGATAGGACATCCCTTTGTTTTACACCCCACCAGAGGCCACAGTAACCACGGATGCTTCCCTGATAGGGTGGGGGGCATTTTCAGGGAAGGACAGCCCAAGGCACATGGACCGATCAAGTGACACACCTGCATATCAATGTCCTACAGATGAGAGCAGTACTTTTGTCATTGCAGAACTTCCAGGACACTCTTCCTCTGGGTACGATTGCGATTCAGACAGACAACATGTCAGTGGTCTGGTACTTGAACAAACAAGGAGGAACCAGGTCATACCCCCTTTGTCGAGAGGCCATAAGAGTATGGCAGTGGACTACATCCACCCAGCGCTTTCTGTTAGCAATGCGCATCCTGGGGAAATCTAACGTGATAGCAGACAAGCTGAGCAGAGCAATTTTGTTGCCCCATGAGTGGTACATCAAGAAAGAAATAGCGGGCAGGATATTCCGCAGGTGGGGGCAGCCTTGCTGCGACCTTTTTGCCAGTCACATGAACATGAAATGCAAAAGCTACTTTGCCCTGATTCCCCCTCTGGGTGAAGCCCCAAGGGATACACTCGTTCACGACTGGCTTCCGGGTCTCCTCTATGCCTTTCCACCAATCCCGTTGATACCACAGGTTCTATAGAAAGCAAAAAATCTGGGAAGGACTATCATTCTAATAGCCCCTCATTGGCCTCATCGGATGTGGTTACCCTTCCTTCGACTTCATCTTTTGGAGGACCCTTGGATTCTGGACCCATTTCCAGACCTTCTGATGCACTCGGGGAAATTTCATTCTTCTCTGCAGTCCCTGAAGCTTGGCTGCTCCAATTCCCATCATAGCCAGGTTCCATAACCTCTCCAGTGAGACAAAGCAAATTCTCTTATCCTCTCTTAAATTCTCTACAAGGAAGCTATACCTTAGCAAATGGAAAACATTTTCTGTATGGGCCTCTAAAAACAATATTGACCCTTACCAAGCCCCAATGGCTTCTATACTAGCGTTCTTGACCATGATCTTCAATAAAGGAGCTGCAGCAGCAACAATCCATGTTCAACTTGCCATTTCTAACTTTCATCTTGGATTCGAAGGATTGAATATTATGTCACACAAACTATCCAAAGCCTTTCTCAAAGGGACCTTTCATCTCAGACCACCTGTGAAATCTCCCTATTCCTCGTGGAATCTAAATTTTATGCTTTCCCGCATCATTCTTCCTCCATTTAAACCAGCTTCCTCATGTGACCTCAAATTTTTGTCATGGAAGACTATCTTCTTAGTAGCTATTACTTCTGCCCGCAGAGTGTCAGAGCTTCAAGCCTTGTCCATTAAACCTCCTTACTTGATTTTCCATTCTGACAGAGTTTCACTTTAAACAAACCCCTCTTTTTTTGCCCAAGGTTTGCATTGAAACTAATCTTAACCAAATTATTGATTTGCCATTTTTCTTCCCCAGTCACTCCAATGCACGCTGCACAAACTTGATGTGCACAGACAGCTCAGATTTTACATGGATAGAACAAAAGATTTTAGGAAATCGGAACAGCTTTTTCTTTCCTTCTCAGACTCAAAGAAAGGTATGCTAGTGGCTAAAACAATTCTGTCTAAATGGTTATCTGATTGTATCACCTTTGCTTATTCAGCTGCCAATATTCCCTTACAGCAAAAATTAAAGCTCACTGAACCAGAGCAGTCTCTACATCTTCTGCCTTTTCTGCCAGACGTCCTATTGATAACATTTGTGCAGCAGCCACTTGGTCAAGACCTCATACCTTTATCACTCATTACAAAGTTGACAGGGCCTCCAGGGACAAGGCCTCCTTTGGATCCACTGTCCTGAAAAATATACTCTTGTGAGCCACCCAAGATAGATGGTGCTTGGGATGGTACCCATCAGTAAGAATGAACGGTGAGATAGAACAACTTCACATAAAGAAGTTATGCACTTACCATAATGTTCCATGTGAGTTGTTCATCTTGCTTTCATTCTTACGTCCCTCCCTCCTTCCCCCTCCTGGGCTTTTAGAAGACTGAGATGCTGGATCCATTATGGTTGCTCAACCCTTCTATACTTTCTCTTAGGGAGTGATAAAATGACATATGGTATTGTTATATGCAGCAAACAAGATCTGAGGTAACTCTAGGTGCATCATGGGATAGGGACTTGGTCTCGAGCTACTTGAAGACCTTGAACTTTGTAGTAGGCCAACTCAGAGCTGAGGGATCGGCTCCGAACCCATCAGTAAGAATGAAGGCGAGATGAACAACTCACATGGAGCGTTATGGTAAATATATAACTTTAGGCTTTTTCCTGCCATGAGCTGTTCTGAAGAAAATCTAGTTCAAATATCTTCACTGATGACTGTGAAAACAGAAAGTAACTACATTTTTATTTATTTTTTAAGTATATATATATATGAGAAATAGACTCAAAAATAACATTTTTTTCTTTTCTTAGAAGTGAAGAATTGGTAAAACAAAAGGTATATTAATGTTTTATATTGAGCTGTTGCTCACATATATTGTGTTGAATGATAATAGCTTATGTTGCGGTATTAACTCTCACTGTACGTATTAATGGAAAGAAGTAAAGTTAGATGTTTGTTGCTAATTAGAATAGGTTAAAAGAACTAAAAATGAGAAACTTACAGAACAAATTTACTGCTGTTGTGTGCTGTGAGTTGTCATTTATTTTCACATGCTGCAATAAAATTCTGATGTCATTATGTGAAGCTTAGATCAGAACAGCAGTTCACAATGGCTAAAAACACATATTCAAATTAAACAACCAGAACATTTTATGAGTAATATGCAAGTGCACAAGGAATTAAATATTTAATATGTCAGATTAATAAAAGGGCAGTATCAGTAAGCTAAGAAATATATACACATACTATAGTCTTTAATAGAGAGCTGGTTAAATAGCTCATTGCTGTGAGATTTTAGAAATACAAGATATATAGAGTAAGGTAGAATATTAGTGGGAAAATAAGACAGAAAAATACATTTAAATAACAAACTGCTTATAAGAAAGATGTCTATTACATATACCTGCATCTGGCAGAAATGTGAATGTACAAGATCTCATATAATTTAAATAGATAATCATATAAATATTTGAAAATAATTTGAAAGCTGAAATTTGAAGCTTAATCATGTAAAATTTGAAGCTTTTACATGTATGTTGTTAGACTCACTAAAGCTACGTGAAATAACTAATTTCATAAGTCAAAGCTAAAAGTTGAGTGTTATTTTCCTAAACTATTTCATTAATTTTGATAGAAAGTAAGTAGATTGTTCAATATGTTTGAACCAAGGAAATGTGAATGAGATTTGAATTAAGCACATTGTAAATTTTGAATACCATATAGACTACAAATATATTCTGACTCCATAGAAATAGCAATACAATATCTTTGACTTCAGTAATGTACATATTTTTATGAATTAGTTTCATAAGCTAAAGGATTTTTAAATATTTTAATATTTATCATGTTGTGTTACACAATTATAAGATATAGACACCTGTAGTTTAAAACTTAATTCAGAGCTTTTGTTAGATCTATAAAATATGTATATATCTTTTAGCATGATAAATATATATGCGCATTGATTTCCCTTTTGTATTGTAGTTTAATATGATAAGATTACATATCACCTGTAAGTTTACAGATGTCTTTATCTCTTCAGCTCCAACTCTGTTATTTATTTAGAGATTTAATTATAATAATGTTGAAAGAGGAAAGAGCACTACAGATGCAATGTTTGCTCTGAGGGTGTTGATGGAGAAGTACAGAGAAGGTCAGAAGGAGTTGCATTGTGTCTTTGTGGATTTAGAGAAAGCATATGACAGGGTGCCTAGAGAGGAGTTGAGGTATTGTATGAGGAAGTCGGGAGTGTCAGAGAAGTATGTAAGAGTGGTACAGGATATGTACGAGGGTAGTGTGACAGCGGTGAGGTCTGTGGTGGGAGTGATGGATGCGTTTAAGGTGGAGGTGGGATTACATCAAGAATCAGCTCTGAGCCCTTTCTTATTTGCAATGGTGATGGACAGGTTGACAGACGAGATCAGACAGGAGTTCCCGTGGACTATGTTGTTTGCAGATGACATTATGATCTGTAGTGAGAGTAAGGAACAGGTGGAGGAGACTCTGGAGAGGTGGAGATATGCTCTAGAGAGAAGAGGAATGGAGGTCAGCAGGACTAAGAGTATATGTGTGTGAATGAGAGGGAGGATAGAGGAATGGTGAGGATGCAGGGAGTAGAGGTGGTGAAGGTGGATGAGTTTAAGTACTTGGGATCAACAGTTCAGAGTAGTGGTGAGTGTGGAAGAGAGGTGAAGAAGAGAGTACAGGCAGGAAAGAGTGGGTGGAGAAGAGTGTCAGGAGTGATTTGTGACAGACGAGTACCACTAAGAGTGAAAGGGAAGGTTTACAAGAGGGTGGTGAGACCAGCTATGTTATATGGGTTGGAGACAGTTGCATTGACAAAAAGGCAGGAGTCAGAGCTTGGCGTGGCAGAGTTGAAGATGTTAAGATTTGCACTGGGTGTGATGAGGATAGACAGGATTAGGAATAAGTATATTAGAGGGTCAGCCCAGGTTGGAAGGTTTGGAGACAAAGCCAGAGAGGCAAGATTAAGTTGGTTTGGATATGTGCTGAGGAGGGATGTAGAGTATATTGGGAAAGAGATTCTAAAGATGAAGCTGCCAGGTAACAGGAAAAGAGGAAGGCCTAAGATAAGGTTTATGGATGTGGTGAGAGAGGACATGCAGGTGGTTGGTGTGACAGAGCAAGATGCAGAGGACAGGAAGAAATGGAGACAGTTGATCTGCTGTGGCGACCTCTAACGGGAGCAGCCGAAAGAAGAAGTTATAATAATGTGGAACAAGCAAGCAAATAATTTAGGAATATTTAATGGATGAGTTATGCTACTATTAAATAAATACGTATGTAGTATACTATTTACTGGATTATTTAATATTTGTGATTAATAGAAGATGATTATTAAACTTTTATGTATTAATGGGGGAATAGTTTTAACAAAATATATAAATTAATAGTCTCGTATTATTTTTTACTTCTATATAATGTTATGTTAAATATTTTTAAATCATGGTAGCTTTTGGCTAGTTTTTTGATGAATTTTTAGATGTTAGGTAGAGAGACAGTATCGTAGCTTGTTTATTCTATAGGCACTACGAACTTTAGAATCCATGGCAGGTTGTGTTTTATTAGCAGTATATACAGTTATAGTTGTAGACTTGACTTTGTTTTTGTTATTTATGAGTTTCAGTAGTTTAGTTTCTGGAACGAAAGAATTCAAAAATGTGTAATGTTAAGGTAGTGTTGAAGGAATGCATTGGAGTTGCATATATAATTAAATTAATATGTTGGGTAAATGTGTTATCTTTTAAAAAAATCTTTTTAAATACACAGTAGGAATAGTTTAAATTTTTTATCACTTAATATAATTGGATTAAATAATAGCAACAAAAGGAAATCAATGGGATATCTAAAATTAAATAGAGAAAACTTTATATTCTTGCAAGAGACTCGCTTGATAGATAAATGTATACAATATTTAAGTAGGTTAGGTTACAAAATGCTGCAATTTACTTCTTTTAATAAAAAGGAGAGGAACTGGATCTACTGTACTTCCCAAGGTCATGGAATCCACCAATGATCCCATATGAATGTATACATTTGTAATAATTAAATAAAATGGCAAACTCTATAAATTAGCTATTTTTTACTGGATCCATAGAATTAGTGCAAGAGTGGCTAAAATCACTTAAACTTACAACAAAGTCATTGGAAGGGTAGTTTAATTTTAGCAGGGGATTTTAACTGCATATTTGGTATAGAAGATACAAGTGAAGAGAAAAAGGCTAAAATACTGGCATCAGTTAAAGCACTAAGAGGGATTAGTAATAATTATTTAGTTGATTTACTATTAAAAGCAGAAGATAAGTCATTTTTCTTCATTGATTATTCTTATGCGCATGAGACCCACACTAGAATTAATGGGATTTATGCTTCTATAGATTTATTTAATAAAGTGAATTATTTAAAAACTATTCCTTGTCTTTTATTTGATCATATGCACCAAGTATTAGTATAGTAATGGATACAAGGAAATTTCAGATTTATAGAATCCCAGTACAGCTGATGAAAGGAGCAAATTGAGATTTTTTTTATCTTTGAATGATAATAGTCAGGTTAGTAAATTCATACTATGGGACTCCTTGAAATGCATATTAAAGATTGAATGAGAAGATAGGCTAGTAATAAAATGAAAGAGTTGGATAAAGAGTTGTTAGAAATATGCAAAGTAAGGTTTAAACAAAACAAAGAAATTAGATAATACTGAAATCATTAAAATAATGACAAAACATCAAACACTTTTAACTTGCAAAGCAGTGATAGCTTTAGAAAAAATAAAATTGCACAGTTATGTGATGACTTCAAAAAATCTACATAGATTAGCTAATAGAAGTAAGATGTTAAGGAAAACAGCACAAATCAGTAATCGAAATCCTCACACTAATAAGCTTATTTCAGACATAGAAGAAATGCTTAATATTTTTCAAAAAAATTCCACGAGGATCTTAATAAAGATAAAAATAATCCTTTTGATTATAAAAGTGACAAGAATTTAAAGTAAAATGTCACTGATAAACTTAATTACCAACAAATATCTCTGTTAAATAAGCCTATTTCCCTGATTAAAGTTATAGAAGCTTTGAAAAAAAGGGGAAATGCTAAGGCTCCAGGGTTAGATGATTTAAGTATGGAATTATATAGCCTGCTTTTGCTAAATATTTTAGAATTACTGATAATTCAGAGTGACAAAATAATTCCTCTCTCACGGAAATTTTCTGTAATCTCACCTGTACTTAAACAAGGAAATTGATAATATGTTAGTTTCCTCATACAGACCTATTTCATTATTAAATGTAGACTATAAAATATTTGCCTCTATATTTGCTACAAGACTAAGAGATATAGTAGATTAATAAAGATCAAACAGGATTTATAGTCGATAGTTACGTTTTTTATATCATACATTAATCTATCTGAGATTTAGCTGTCACTGCCCTGCTGTGGGGAAAAAGCTGCCCTACTGAAACAGTGGAGTCTGATTACCATAAGTATGTCACCAATTCTGATGACATCCCCTCACTGTCTTATGAAGGCCCTCCCTTACCACAATTCCCAGACCATTTTCTAGTCTATCCCCCCACCCCGAGTAGTAGACTTGGGATGCCAAGCCAAGTGGCTTTGCTGCACTGTCCTTCCATCTTGTCTTGTGGATACATAGCATATCCAGCCTCCTACTTACCATCCTGTCATCCACTTCCAAGCTGTGTCCTGTCCGTGAATCTACATTGAGTGTAGCAGGTTGGTTAATTGGTTTTATGTCCAGCTTTCACCTAGAGAGCTATCGCAGATAACCCAAGCTGGCAACTGGACACCACACCTGTAGCTTATTGACCCAGGGCTGCTGGGTTTTATAATGGCCACACACTAGCCAAAAGGGGCACATACACCCGTCCTGCCATTAATGTGAGTCCGTGGCATAGGTTTGAGTAGGCCGCATCCTCAACTCACTTAACAGTGGCAAATACCCGTGGCTAATTGGCAACGTTAGTCAACATGAACAACTAGCATAGAATCATGGTTTATCAAGAGAGTCAGTCACAAGATTGCATTCAGTTATGGTCAGTGTGTAACTCAGGTAAGAAAATTATGAACAAGTACAAAAGATGTTTTGTATTGATAACTTAGGTTGTCTTCCTACTACTAAAGAAAGGGCGTAGAATCAGTGATTGCAAAGTCATCCCATTGAAACGTTCAGCCCACAACATAAACCACTGGTTGCCACAATGGGCAGCAAGCAGTTGTCAGAGAAGGCTCTAAGGTCAACACAGATTGGGCTGAAGACCTGGAAGTTGACTGGAGGGAAAGTACAAGAGGAGTTCATGGAAATTCCCTGGGTTCTGGTACCTCAGGAAGAAGGAAAATAGGTGGCGTTGAAGAAGAATGGCAGAACCTGAAAACAGCATGTGTGAGGACTATAGAACAAACATGCAGCTGAGCATAAGGAAAGCTGGTGGTGGAATGAAGTCCAGGAGATCATCAGAAGAAAAAGACCAAAGAGGCTAATGAGGAATACTGTGTGGCTAACAAAGAGGTTAAGAAAGGAGTTGCAGTAGCAAAGCATAAGACATCAGAGGCACTCTACCAGCTTCTGGAAAGCGAATTGGTACATGGCACAGAGAAACTCTATCAGGATGCAAGTCAAAGACAGAAAACTGAAGAAGTTGGCCAGCTACCCTTCATAAGGGATGCCATCATCATCCTGCTTACCAGTCCACAGATATCAAAGTCAGATGGAAGGAGTACTTCTAGCAGCTTCTGAATGAAGAAACCCCACAGAAGCTGTACTGCCAAAGACACTGCCTGCAGTGAAAGAAGAGAAGAAGCCTATCCTAGAAGAAGTAAGGAAAATGAAGTCAGGGAAAGCAGCAGGCTCAGATGAGGTCACAGCAGATATAATCGAGATATTGAGTGAGATAGGGGAAAAATGGCTACTTGAGAGTACTTATAGCAGTATGGAGAGAAACGCGTATCCCTGATGACTGGTGAATAAGCATACTAGTGCCGGTGGACAAGAACTAAGGGGGCATCCACAACTTTGGGTATCAAACTTCTTTCACAGTATGTAAAAGTTCTGGAGAGGGTGACTGATAAATGAATATGCAAATTAGTAGAAAGTAATATGGGAGATGAGCAGTTTGTATTCAGATCAGGATGCAGTATAACTGACCTGATGACTCCCACCTAGCTGGAGCGGCAGTGAAAACTTACATTGATCTTGAAAACTCTGAGGTATGTAATTATCAGAAACTGAATGTTTGCAACTGAGATTGTGCCGCTATGATTTATTGTCATTTATATAAATGTAAGATTGTATGTGTCACACATGCTTCACCCGAAGGGCTGTTTCTTAAGTTTCATAATTAGACATTTTATGGACTGATGAATAAGATCATGAATAGCCGAGTACATTCTGTCTGGTGCATGTTACACCTTTTAGAACCCCCATCACCATCCCAGGAAACATTTTGAGACCCAAAGTTTTAGAGACTGCAGCTGACTTGAGTACTGTAGAGTGAACTTCCTGTGATGAAGATTGTGACAAATGAATATGAATTTAAGACTAGAATTCTAGCTTTATTGACTGATTCAGTTGTTAAAAGTAAAACCATTTGCTGCAGGCTTTTTTTAAAGCATATTTCCAAAGTCAGTTTAACAGGGCATGTAAGATAACTACACAATATGACATGTATATTTATTTATTTTTATTCATCCAGTGTTGCCTTTGTGGCATACCAGCCCTGCTCAGTAGTGCACAAGTTTTGTCACTAGCATGGTAAGATATTTTATGTTCACCATTTGTGTTGCAGACAGAAACTCAAATGGTCTATTAAATATTAGTAATAAATCACATTTTTATAGTAATTTTGTGTACCTCGCTTTCATTGTGAAGCTATGAGTCATCTTTGAAGTAGAAAATGTCTTGTATCATGATGCAGTTGTGTTTTTCTTTTTTTTTTACCACCCTGTGGGATTTGCCTGATGGCTTAATACTCCCACCCCTTCAGTTGATTTGCTCTTCCTCTAGGGTTAGATCCAGGCATCCCTGGACAGGTTGATACATTTACAGCTCCTCCATTCTCTGTGTGCGTGGTATTATCAGACCATTCACTACCATTGGAGATGAGGATCTAGTGGTAGGGAGTGGGGTCACTAATGACCTGGAAGAATTCCCTAATTATTTTCCCCATGGGCAGCTTGCAAACTGTGTGGTTGCTGCTAAACAAACTATAGTATGCTGTGCTACCACACGTGCCTCTCTGGTTAAGCGTCAGACCTCTTATGCAGCTCAAACCTGCTAAACTTCTTTCACAAGTGCTCACCTATCACCTGTTAGGAGTTACCAGTGCAGTCAGCTGACTTGCTGTCCTTACCATGAAGATGTGCAAGCATGCATTGGCAGCTTATTCCCATCTTCACACACCAGCTGCTCCAGTGTCCATACGTCTAATTGGACATTGGTCTGCTGGGTTGTAGTCAGGTGTTCTTACTCCTTTATGACAGGATTTGGCCATTTTAGATACAATTG
The DNA here is from genome assembly GCF_019279795.1 of Protopterus annectens. Lineage (NCBI taxonomy): Eukaryota > Metazoa > Chordata > Ceratodontiformes > Protopteridae > Protopterus > Protopterus annectens. Next base: position 393,407,442 of record NC_056736.1, read on the forward strand.
TTGATGGAGTAACCCATAATTTCTTTTCTACAGATTTCCGTTCAAATGTCAGTTTGCTGTTAATTTCAGGTAGGCAAAAAAAAAAAAGATTTCCACACATAAATTATGCCATATTCCATCAAAGTACCTCCAGCTTGTCTATAAATTTCTGGTTATTCTTGGACAACATTTAGCTAGATTTTGCTCAATTCATGCTCATTAAACTTCATTTGCAATGTGTGTTTGATGCTGAACTCGATCAGCTGCTGTTGTGTAGTAAGTTCCAAGTTAGTGTTGCCTTTTAGAACAGATTGCTTGAAGGGATTTCTTATTCATATTGAACAGGGCAATTGTTTTGTAAAGTAAAAGGTAAACTTTTTAATGAAGGATGTCCAAAAGATCAAAAATGTTCTTCATTAGAACCTCTCTAGCCTTATCAACAACAGCTGCTGTAAGGAGAAGCATTCCTAGTACAATGTCTTCATGAAAATAAAAAAATCCCAGCGAACAACAAATTTCCAAATCACCAAGGATGGCAAAAAGCACCAGGAATCAGGATACTGTGCTGGAAACACTTGGTTTATTGAAAATAAAAATAAAATAGTTAAGCGCTTTCTACAGTACTTAGTCTGCCTTCATCAGAACAACATACAATAAAAATCTTGAACTTATATATCACATCTTGTCTAAAAACCCGCCCTAAATAACAATTAATCAATTAAGTCAATTATTTGACAATAAATGCCAATAAACATTAGTATGCATGGCATGAACTACTTTCTGCTAAGCACTTACATAAAAGGAAACAAAAAGTATGAGAATATATGTTTGTACCTTTTGTACAAAACAATACTAATGTGAACATCTATGTAAATGCAAATATGTCTGCAATATATACAAGACTAGACAAATTTACTACGTTATTAAATACTGAAATATCTACATACATATATTTACTTTTTGTATAAATTATTCAATGCTTAGTTAGAAATAGAATATATTTCATGAAGAATACATGAAAAACACTTTATAAAGACACTATATAAAATATGTATAATATATATCAACATGCGTATCTTGATACAAAAGAATAAAAAATATATACTATAAAAAATTGTAAAAAATGAGAAAAATTCTTAAAATTGCCCTCTAACTAAATTTAAATTAACAGCAAATATATAAAAAATATGTTGAAAGGGTATGTTGTATTGCACAATAAAATTCAACTAAACCCTGACCAAGGGTTTGGTGGGAATCATTTCATTGAGTCCAGGGGGGGTGGCTGCATCTAACCTGATCTGCCACCTGATCTCCCTTTCCCCCACTGTAGCCTTTATGTTACCCCCTCTGGGGTTGGGGGTAATAACATCCAAAATCGCAAATTTAAACATCTTACAGTGTGGACTGTTGATAAGGTGTCTGGATAGTGCATTGTTGATATCACACTTCCTCATACAATATATATGATCATATATTCTATTCTTTAAACTACGATCAGTTTTCCCCACATAATAACTCATACAAGTTTGACAAACACTTAAATATATAACATGTTTGGTTGAACAATTGCCATTACAGAACCAAATCTTACTCTTTAAACAATTCTTGAGAATAATACTAGGTGTATCCAAGATGTATTTGCAATAGTTACATTGGCCACATCTTCTAGTACATGTCCTCTGTATCTTGGTGTTTTGTTGACAATTAGATTTTATCTCTATTATTCTTTTCAAATTATGTCCTGTTTTATACACAAAATGTGGTCTGTCAGTAATCTTACTTTTGATGGTCTGATCACTAGTCATGATATTCCAGTTTGTTGTAATAATATTCTTAACCTCACTGGAGTATTTACCATATTGGATAATACATGACCTAGTGTGTACATTGTTAATCACTGTCCCAACAATCTTGTTTGTCTTGTTTGTCGTATTGTCACCTGTGGGGGAGGATCTGGAGATGCCCACCCCCAGAAGTGGTTTGTATTTTTGTCCCCATTCTTTTTTAACATAATCTGTAATGTCCTTCACCATCTTGTGTGGGTACCCCTTGTCCAAAAATAGCTGCCCAATGTAGTCCAATTCTTTGTCCACACAATCTCTCTCAGTGGTCATACGGGCCGCCCGAATGCACTGCCCCTTAATAATGCCCCTCTTTGTGTTGTATGTATGTGCACTGCTGTAATGTAAATAACCATTACTAAAAGTATCTTTTCTGTAAATACGGGAGTGAAATTCATTGTCCTTGCTGTATATAAGGACATCGAGATAGTTTATACCATGTGTATCGTAATGGTGGGTGAATTTAAGATATTCCGTGGTGTTGTTGATGTAACTCATGAATTCCTGCAACACCTGCTTTTCACCCTCCCACAGGATAAAGATGTCATCCAGATATCGAACGTATCTTTTGATATAAGACATCCAATCCGAATTTAAAATGAATTCCACTTCCCAGTCCAGCAGAACCATGTTGGCATAAATAGGGGCACATGCAGTGCCCATGGCTACCCCCGTTTTCTGTCTGTAGTGCTCCCCCTCGTAATAGATGTAATTGTGATCCAGAACGATATCCATGAATTCCGTCAAAAGTGAGATATCGTCCTGGCCTAATCCACTCACTTGATGCATGCTATTAATAAATCTTTGTAATCCATCCTCCTTTGGGATACAGGAAAACAAATCCTGGACGTCAATTGTCACATAAACCACATTGGGAGACCATAATTCCTTTCTAAAAAGGCCCAGGAACTCCCAAGAGTCTTTCATTATGTGTTCAACTGTGTCATAGACGTGTTTCAATTTGTGATGGATAACTTGTCCAAAGGGAAACGCTTTACTAGCACTACCAGAGATGATGGGACGAAAGGGTGGATCATAAATATCTTTGTGGACTTTGGGAATGCCTGTGATGGTGGCCAGAATGGGGAACTCCACCTTGAGAAACCTGTATAAATCTTCACTAATTCTATTTTCCACTATGAATTCTTCTAAATAAGAATCAATACGGCTGTGGGCTATATTTACTTCATTGATAGAAGAAGGTGTATACTGTGTGGAATTATTCAAAAGATCAAAGATTTTACTTCTTTATTGTTCCTGATCGTAAAACACGATCCCCCCACCCTTATCCGCAGTCATAATGCGAATGTTATTGTCACACAGTGATTGAATCACTTCCATCATGTCCTTACCTGATTGTTTCCCACCTTTTGTATACTTGTGTTTGTTATATAGAGAATATAACTCGGAATTAACTACATTTTCAAAAGCCGTAAGTGTGTTGCACATAGGTGGAGTAAAGGCACTCTTTTTCTTTAATTCCTCTGTCTGATTCACACTGATGGTATTGTGATTTTTGAAAAATATTCCCAAGTTTAATTTTCTCATAAACAGTTTGAATTCTACAAGGGTATCTGTTACGTCAAACTTGAAATCAGGTATAAACTTCATACCCTTTGAAAAAGTTTGAAAAAATTCGGGCAAAACTGGGTGGGTACTGTAGTTATAGATCTTAATCTCCCCACAAGTGTGGAGGATCCTATTGTCATTAATTTCTGAGGAATGTTCACCATCCGTCATACCATAGAGACCAAGGTCAACAATACTGGGGTTAGGATTAGAAGAATCCACTACTAGTTGTATCTCCGATTCCTCCAAGTGTTTTTCCTTTTCCCCCTGTGTTCTACTGTTCTCCATTGGTCTCTTCCGTTCTCTAAAAAACATTCATCATCTCTACAATTATCATTAAGGTGACCATCATCATATACAACGTCACCAACATGGGAGACGGAATGCTTTACATATCTTTTCTCAGAAATGAATTTCCTACCATTCCCACTTCTCCATCTGTAAGCAGTCCCCTTCTCATATTGTGCAATATCCCTCTGCAGCTTTTTGTATTTCCTGTCATAAGTTTTCTTGTACATATTTTCTGCATATTCGTATTGTTTATAGTACAACTTCTCCCACTGTGAAAACAACACATCATCCCGTATCTGTTTATCAATTCTATCAATTTCATTAAGCAATGAACTAATTTTTGAATCGTTACTTTCAACAATAAACATGATAAACTTTCTGCCAAATTCATCAAACATATCATTACAAACTTTAATGTTGTGCACATTCATGTCTATCCCCATCGGTTCCTTAAAGAACCGCAATCCCATGGGTACTATCCCACTGTCTAAACATTTGTGTAAATATAGATTTTCAACTTGAAGATTCTTTACTTTCGTTAAGTTGTTACCAAAAGTAAATATTAACTTCTTCAAAGAAGGGAAATTCCCTCCTTCCCCAACCGAATGAAAAGTGGAAACCACTTTAGGAATGTCTTTGAAATCGAGCGGCATATCCATAAATTTATCTAAACAATATGCCTGCCTTGTCGGGTAATCCTGATGTGTGGATGGCCCGACTGCATTTTCTTTAACAGTACCTTTCATCGGTGCTTTAATTGCACCTCTTCCCTTCTCCTCACCGCCGTAGGTTCGGACCGGAGGATGGCGTTTGGGTTTGGCACCAGATATTAGGCAGCGGTCCTCGTCAGTAATGTCAGTGTTTTCTGCCGTTGCTGTAGAAGTTGTAAATAAACCTCAGCTGCCCCTTTCTTCTCGCAAATCCTTCCTCGGTGTTTGCCTAGACGGTATTGGGGAGGAAAACCTCCTCTGTGCATTAGGAATCTCTTTGTCACTGGCGTTACCAATGGAGGAACGGATGGACGTCACAACCAGCGGGTTAGGTTGAGTCAGTTTGTTGGAAGCAATACTTGCCGGTGTTAGGTTTAGTTGAATTTTATTGTGCAATACAACATACCCTTTCAACATATTTTTTATATATTTGCTGTTAATTTAAATTTAGTTAGAGGGCAATTTTAAGAATTTTTCTCATTTTTTACAATTTTTTATAGTATATATTTTTTATTCTTTTGTATCAAGATACGCATGTTGATATATATTATACATATTTTATATAGTGTCTTTATAAAGTGTTTTTCATGTATTCTTCATGAAATATATTCTATTTCTAACTAAGCATTGAATAATTTATACAAAAAGTAAATATATGTATGTAGATATTTCAGTATTTAATAACGTAGTAAATTTGTCTAGTCTTGTATATATTGCAGACATATTTGCATTTACATAGATGTTCACATTAGTATTGTTTTGTACAAAAGGTACAAACATATATTCTCATACTTTTTGTTTCCTTTTATGTAAGTGCTTAGCAGAAAGTAGTTCATGCCATGCATACTAATGTTTATTGGCATTTATTGTCAAATAATTGACTTAATTGATTAATTGTTATTTAGGGCGGGTTTTTAGACAAGATGTGATATATAAGTTCAAGATTTTTATTGTATGTTGTTCTGATGAAGACAGACTAAGTACTGTAGAAAGCGCTTAACTATTTTATTTTTATTTTCAATAAACCAAGTGTTTCCAGCACAGTATCCTGATTCCTGGTGCTTTTTGCCATCCTTGGTGATTTACAATGTCTTCATGTCATGATGCCAGCTTCATCCAGAAGCCATGAAGCTTGTCATTAATGAAGAGTAGCAGTGCATTTCCAGTCTGCATCTTTGTGTTCAATTCATCAGTATGTCCAAAATATTGGCTATATATATATATATATATATATATATATATATATATATATATATATATACATCAGTTTTGCCCAACAAATTTCAGTATCAAAACAATGTATGCACTCATCATAAGCAAATAAAGTTTTCACTTATTCTATGAGCGTGTAAATGCACAGTAAACCTTTGCTATGAAATCTTTGTGATCAGCTCCCATCTCTTCACATAGTATTTGAAACAGTCATGTGTTTACAGGATAGGACATGATGAAGTTAAGATAACTCATGCTGTATTATTATTAATCCTCCCACAGACACGGTTAGAAAAGTTAACCAGACCCTTCCTCATGTTACCAAATTATTGTCTTCGGCCTTCACCGACCCCATTTTTGTCTGTTTTTCATCTTTTGCTATTTGCCAAAATGCTTATTGAAATGTTTGAATTTTTGTTTGTTTTAAGAGTAAATTTTCTCCACTTGTAAACCCAAATTGGTAAAACATAAAATCCAAGAGGCTCCAAAACCAAAACAAATCCCAGGTAGCAGATTGCGAGCAGCAACTGTTTTATTTGGTAAAACCACGTAAAACCAAACCGAAAAAAATTTACACATATATATATATATATATATATATATATATATATATATATATATTAAGCATTTTTGTCCCTTATCTATGAAGTTCCAATAAGTAACAAAAGCACTTAATATATATTTACATTTTTTTTGGTTGGTTTTAAGTGGTTTTTACCAAATAAAACAGTTGCTGCTCCACCACCCTCTGACTTGGATTTGTTGTAGACCCAAATTGGTATTAACATATTTGTTTTTCCTTATATTTTCATGCTAATATGTTGTGTCCTTCTCTCACTGTAGCCACTAATAATAACCTTTAACTGAAGCAGTTGGTTTTATTAGTGTGCTAGATTTTCTGTTTGAGAGTTAATTTGTTCTTTGTGTGTGTATACTGTAAGTTCTTTTAATTGTTTTCTTTTGCCCTTATTGTTTTAAGATTAAGGCTTTGAGCTGTTAACTAGCCTCTTCCCTGTAGCTCAGGGTAGAGGGTTTGATTTCTTCCATCTCCATTTTTGAAAATGCTTCTGAAAACATTTTTTCTCCTACTCGTGTGTGATACGAGCCTCATGGATGCATTAGAGATGGAAGTGAGGGTGGCCATGTGGGAGGAAAAAAACTTCTCTACTGACATGGACCCTGAGGCAGACTCAGCAACCTCCTTGACCAGGTCCCTCTGCAGTTTGATTACATGTGCCAAATAATTCAGCACACGCATGGCAAAGGTGGCTGATGCATAGGTCTGCTTCCCAAAACGATCTATCATAAGGGACCCCCTGTCTGGAGGATGGACCAAAGATGTATTCTGGGTGAGCTCCCTTTTTGGTGCCCGCCGCAACCACTATGGCATTGACCGGGGACCCCATGGACCACTGGGGCTTAGAAGGAGCACTAAGTACTTTATCCTGGTGCCTTGGGATAGGCTCAACCATATCCTGTTCCTTCCATGCCCTAGATGAGATAAGATCCACTAGGGGATCTGCATGGGGGGGGGGGAGAGAGACACCCAGGAAGGACCTGTGCCAAATGCCTCCAGAAACACAGATTTGTCTGGGTTGGGCTTAAGGGTAGACCACCCCACTGTGCTGGCAAAGTATCTCCATGATGTCTCCAAAGGAGACATCATTCGGGGGTGATCAGGGGGAACCCTCCACTTCCTCCAAGTCGGTATCATCTGTGAGAGACTCCGACAGGGAGTCTTAGTGCCTCCTTTTATACACGTATGCTTCTGAGGGGGCTCCTCGGGGGGGGAGACTCGGAAGCCTCATAGAGTTCACATGTGGGAATCTCCTAGGGTGAACTGGCAACAGGCTGTCCTTGAGGGGTCAGGATGGTAGACTCTGGCCCAGAAAGAGAGGCAGCCAGGACAGACTCCAAAGACGAGAGTGCCAAGGGTCTCGAAGGAGCTGAGAGAACTCTCTCCCCCACCTTGAACACCAAGGACAAACTGATCCCTGAAGTTGGGATGGCTGAGACCAGATCAGCCCCAACCCCCCACTCCTGCATGAGGGGGGAACTGGTGTTCAGGCTCTGAGAGGAAGGGATGACCCTGAAAGCCTCAAAGTTGACATGCTCCCCTCAGATCCGACACCGAGGCTACAGCTCAGATTCGGTCAGCCCCAAAAATGTCCTGAGCTCAGCCACTCAGGCAAAGGTCAGAGTCGAAGTACCAGGGACCATTGTCGCCGACCCCTCCACACTCTGAAACTTCGGACCCAAGGACTCTGAAACCGGGGGTCATATCAGAAAAGGAGTGATGGGGAGAAAGGCAGACTACATGCTCCTGTCCCCGAAGGGGGATGAAGCAGGCAAGACTACCAGCTGAATCTGGACCCGAAGGAACTTCAGCATCATCCTATCCACTGCGGCTTCAGAGAGACTCTGAGTGGATCAGATAGAAGAGGCTACCGACCCAGGCCTGGAATGGCGCTAGGGGGAAATAAAGAATGGGGACCGGGCCCAGGAAGTCTCTGGCTCTGATGAAAAACAAGGTGACTGGAGCAGAGGAGAACTCTGGTTCAGATCTGGGCGGGACTTGGCTGGCGGTTAAGCTGAGGAGAGTGGTCTGGAGACCACGATGTTCATCGTGTTACCCTGCTGCAGTCATGACACTTGGGTTATCCTGCCATCAGGCGGTCCCGCAGTCGGCCTGAATTCCAAAGTCTTGGTTCGGCGTCTGTTGCTGTTGCTTCTTCCCTGACGTCAGTGCACCAGGGGTATGTAAGAGGCATCCGACACCATTTTCTTCAGTCTTTCTTGCCGCACGGTAACAGAAGCAGTTTGAAAGTGCCAGTCGGCCGACACCTGAGATTTTCGATTTGAATTTCAGTCCGAAGTCTTCAATAAAGCTAAGTACCCCATTGGGGAACATTTTCTTGCCTCAGTCCAATGTCAGAAAAAGTTAACAATTGCATTTCTTGTGGGAAGCAAATACCTCATAAGGACTTCCATTCCTATTGTATTCCTTGCCTAGGCCCAGACCACGACGTCACAGGTTGTCGGTTTTGTGCTAGGTTTTATAAACGAACTATCAAACGCCGTTTTGACTTCGCACGACATTACTTTGGTAGGAAATTTAATTATGTCATGCTGTCGGAGCAGCTGACGACCGGCATACATAAAAAATGCAAGGATAAGGACAGGCCTCTGCTGGGCCTGTCGCTGGTTCTCTGGATTTCAGTGAGGCGCCTACGCAGCCCCTGACAACCACAGAACTGGAACCCCAGACAGCTGCGGATTCCCAAACGGGGCCTACTAGGCCGACGCAGCCATCTTCCGACACCGGAGCAGAAGTAGACCCCGGTGCAGTGGAAACACCTTCGGTTGCAGAAGGTGTCTTCAGACCGACTACACTCACCATTAAGTCTTATGCTAAGCTTAAAACTCCTTTAAAACCTAAGAAGACTGCACATCAGTCTACAGTTCAAGGCCCCATGCCTAAGAAACAGATGCTTAAGATGGCTGAAGATTTGATTACCCTAATCAGGGGTTCCCATCCCCCTCCTGATAAAAGACCAAGACAAGAGGAGGATTATGCTTCCTCTGACCAAGTTTCAATTTCCTCAGATTCTTCTGAGGAACAGGATTACACTTTTCCACCTTATGAAGACTCTGATGCTGAAGACTCTATCCCCTCAGCATCTCCCCCTGAAGACTATTCCTTTGGGGAAACTTTACATACCATGAGGGAACATTTCCACTGGGAAGGCCAGGACTACTCTGATTCTAAGAAAAGGCTCAGAGAGTTCCTTGTACTACCCCAGCACAGACCTCTTGCTATCCCTCCAGTTTTAGATATTGTGGATGATGTTTACTTGGAGTCTAGTTTAAATCCAGACTCTATACCTCCTGCTCCAGCCAAACCAGACAGATACTACAGAGTACCTGACTCACACAAATTCCTTTATAAAAGCCCTGTGGCTGACCCAGAAACAATTTCCCAGGGTCCTAAGGGAGCTAAAGCTTCTATGGCTAAAAATCCTGTGCCCTCTGAAAGGGATTCCAGAACCCTAGATAGATGGGGAAAGAAAATATACACCTCAGCAACTCTGGCTATGAGAGCATTAAATTGTCAGTTTCACATGTTGAAATATCAGCAATTCCTAATATCTCAATTAAAACAAAAAATGAGCACACATTCTGAACAGTCTTAATTCAAGGAAATGCAGGATCTATTGCATGCAGCTGAACAGGTGGGCAAACATACTTTACAATGAGGATTTGATTCATTGGAAGCTTCCTGTAGAGCAGCTGTTACTGGCTCTGTCATACGTAGACATGCTTGGTTAAAAGAACAAACCCTTCCTGATCATGTTAAAGCAAAATTATTGGATGCACCTTTACAGCAGGATGTATTATTTGGTGTCAAAGCAGAAGAGGTTTTAAAGAGAATGGAGGATAAGGCAAAGTCTATGCAAATGGTCAAGGATTTTTTGCAGGTACAGCCCCCTCATTTCAGCAGAAATTGGTCAACAAAAAACTGGTCCTTTCCAGCTTCTGACAGATCACAGAGGGGCAAATACAGACGCCCAAGGGGCAGAGGTCAGTCACAAGACCCTTACAAACCTTGCCAATGGGGTACTGCTACCCAGAAAGGAGGAGAAGACAGGCCCCAAGCTAGCAGAAGACAAACACAATGACTCAATCCTCAAACTACCAAGCAAATTTCTCCTGGCAGCTCCCTTGGGAGGAAAATTAGCATTTTTTACAGACAACTGGCACATCATCACAAAAGACAAATGGGTTCTAAACACTGTCTCTCAAGGATACAGATTCCACTTATATACCTTACCAAGGATAAAAGGAATGCCAAACCTGCCACCAAATCAATGAGCAGAGGCACAAAAACAAATTACAGCTCTCATGAACATGAGAGCCATTCAACAAGTACCTACACAGGAGCAAGGACAAGGATTTTACTCAAGACTCTTCCTAGTCCCAAGAAAGGACAAAGCATGGAGACCCATTCTGGATCTTTCAATTCTGAACACCTATCTGCAAGTACCAAAATTCAAGATGCTAACACTACAGCAGCTTCTTCCCATGCTGGGAAAGAATGCTTGGCTAGTAACTTTGGACCTCAAGGAGCCATACCTATATGTCCCTATCAGACAAAATTGCAGAAGATACCTCCGCTTCATTGCAGGTTCAATGCATTATCAATTCTCTGCACTGCCCTTTGGCTTATCTACTGCACCCAGGGTCTTCACAAAATGCCTGGCACCAGTAATTGCATACTGCAGACAAAGAGGAATTCAAATATACCCATACCTGGACGACTGCCTTATTCAAGCAGAAAGCAAGGACATTCTTTTAAAGCATCTGGCATTTGTCAAACACCTTATAAGTTGCCTAGGGTACACAGTAAACGAAAAGAAATCAAAACTAGTGCCCTCACAAAACATAACATTCCTGGGTGCCAGCTTGAATACAACGGCCCATATGGCTTATCTCACGCCAGACAAGAAACAACAACTGACTCAATATTTCAAAATAATGGCAACAAAGACCCAACTCCCTGCAAGAAAAATTCTGCAGGCCTTGGGATTCATGGCATCTTGCATACTACTAATACTATTTGCAAAACTGCATATGAGGAAATTACAATGGTACCTGAAAAGCGTATGGACTCAGCACAGCCACAGCTTGGAAACAATGATACCACTCATTCCCTGCCTTCAACAGGAGTTTCTATGGTGGGCACAGGCATGTCACCTCAACAAGGGTCAGCCTTTCACCTTACCCACAGCCAGGCAAACTATGACAACAGATGCATCGGACTATGCCTGGGGAGCACACATGGCAGGACAATGCATTCAGGGCAAATGGACTACAGATCAGAGGCATCTGCATATCAATTAAAAAGAAATGCTAGCAGTACAGAATGCCCCAACAGCTTTCAAGGACCTTTTACACCCAGGACAACTAATAATAAAGACGGACAATACCACAGTAATGTGGTACATAAACAAGCAAGGGGGCACACATTCCTACCCTCGGGCAGGCAAGCAATGACCTTGTGGAACACTGCACTGTCTTACCAGGTTCAATTACAAGCACAATTTCTGAAAGGAAAGAAAAACACATTGGCAGATGACCTAAGCAGAAACATCATGGATCCACATGAATGGAAACTAGATCCACAAGTATTTGCAATGATAGCTCAAAAATGGGGACGCCCAGACATAGATCTGTTTGCAAGCCCCTACAACTACCAACTTCAAAAATTTTGCACAAGGACATTCCATCCACAAGCTTGGAAAGTGGACGCCCTCTCATTCAGTTGGAAAACATTAACAGTGTATGCCTTTCCTCCACTGCCTCTTCTAGCAAAGGTACTGCTGAAAGCCAGATTAGAGAGGCCACAAATGATACTCGTTGCACCAGACTGGCCACGCCAGCATTGGTATCCAATTTTAAGGAACATGGCCCATGGTCCACCATGGATTTTGCCACAAATTCCTCACCTGCTCACCCAGCGAGACAATCAGATTCTACACAGCCAGCTCAAGACTTTAAACCTGGCTGCATGACAAATTACCTAAACAACCAGCCAACACCTCTATCCAAAGCTGTTATGGATGTCATTCTGGGTGCCAGGAGGCCCAGCACCAGGAAAACCTATTCAGACAAATGGAAAAGATTTTGCGCCTGGAACCAGGCTAAAGGCCAAAATCCCCTTGATCCAAACATTCCTCAGATTCTACAATATTTAACTGAGATGTTGCACAAAGGACTTTCCTTTTCATCTATTAAGATCCACGCCTCAGCAATTTCAGCTCATTACAACTAGGATCCTCCTTTATTCTCACATCCACTCCTAAGACAGTACCTCAGAAGGGGCTAAGAACATAAGACAGCCAAGGAGAGCACCAACACCTACTTGGGATCTCAACTTTGTTCTGGAAAAGCTTACACTGCCGCCCTTTGAACCAGCTTTTTCAGCTGATTTAAAATTTCTTTCATGGAAAACTGCCCTGCTACTAGCAATAACCTCAGCTAGAAGAGTTAAGAGCTACAGGCACTAATGGCAGTGGAACCTTTCCTCATTTTTCATCGAGAGAGAGTCTCTCTACGAACTAACCCTTCCTTTATGCAAAAGGTGGTATCCAGTGTGGCCCTAAACCAAACCATTCATTTGCCCACCTTTTTCCCAAATCCCCAGAACAAAGGAGAAAGACTCCTGTACTCTTTGGACATTCACAGGCAATTACGTTACTACTTGGATAAAACTAAGGCTTTCAGAAAAACTGACCAGCTCTTTGTAGCCTATGCTACAGGATCACAAGGAAAAGCGATCTCAAAACAGACCATTTCTAAATGGATAGGGCATTGCATACGTTTCTGCTACATGCATCATGGGAAACCGGTACCTGCTAACATTAGGTCCCACTCCACCAGGGCTACAGCTACATCAGCAGCCTTTCTCAGGGGGGTGCCAACCAAGGAAATTCTGGAAGCTGCAACTTGGAATTCAGTGCACACCTTCACCAAACACCATCACTTACCTCTATATTCTAAGACTAGAGCTGGTTTTGCCACTGCGGATCTGCAGGGCCTACTAGCTTCTTATAACCCTATTTAACTCCACCTCCCATCTTTAGCTTTGGGATTCAACCCAAGTGTGATGACTGCAGCAGGGTAACACGATGAACATAGTACAGTTTTGTACCTACCATAAATGTAGATGTTAGAGTGTTCACCCTGCTGCAATTCAGGTTACCCTCCCTCCATCCCCTCTGAACTAGCTGAACTTATCTCTACCACTCTAGCCTATACTACCTCTGTGGTGTATTTGCTTGTGCCTAAAGGTATTGTTTTATTTTTATCTAGCTATATGTATATATATATATTTTGCCTACCTATTGGGGGCGCCTGACATCTGGGGCAAGAAAAACTGAAGAAAATGGCATCGAATGCCGCTTATATACTCCTGGCGCACTGATGTCAGGGAAGAAGCGACAGCAACCGACACCGGACCAAGACTTTGGAATTCAGGCCGACTGCGGGACTGCCTGACGGCAGGATAACCCAAGTGTGATGACTGCAGCAGGGTGAACACTCGAACATCTACATTTATGGTAGGTACAAAACTGTACTTTCTCTTTCAATCCCGCTCTTTAGAGCAGGTCTTCTCTCTGTCCCCGGACTTCTTGGTGGAAGGTTGAGTCCCAGAAGCCAGGGTAGAAGAAGAGGAAGAGCCCTCAGTAGGGAGAGGAAGAAGACCCTTCAAAATAAGTTTGTTCCTCCTGATAATCAAAGCGCAGTGGTTGAATCCCCTGCAGATTGGAGGTGTCTGAGTGGGGGATGCCTAAACAGACAAGTGTGGGCATCGGATGGAGGGAGCTTATGCCCACACTCTGTACACTTCCTGAAGCCAGGTTTAGGAGTCTCAGTCATGGCCAGGAAGATGAGCACACACACATGCACACTGTAAAAAAGATAGGAAAGGAAAGAAAATAAGGTTTATTATTTATTTATTTTTTTTGTACACCAATGCCTGAGTGCAATGGGATAAGGTAGGGTTTAAAAAGGACAAGAATGGGTCAAAGATGAGAAAAAAAAGGTCCCAAAACTACTTAGAAACAAGTGGCGCTTTGAGCTAAGGAAGAATGCTGCTGGTCAAAATAAGTCGCAAACGAGATCTGGAGGGAGGAGGGAGATAGGGGCATTATGGGTAGGGGTGGAGCTTGGACTTTGGATCCAATGCTGGAGTATGCAGCCGAGTCGGATCCATGCCGGCTCCATCTCCCTCAGGTTGAAGACAAATGAAAAGCAACAACTCAGATGGAACATTATGGTAAGTACATAACGTATTTTTAATAACCAGAGGTCAGAATCAAACTTCGTGTCTTGGAGGTAAAGACCTTAACCATTTACAAACCCCTCCTCAGTGTAAAATTTACAACTAGTACCATAAAAACTATTTTGTTTTCTGGGAAATGGTATTAAATTTTGCCCATATTATTGTTTACACATTCAGCATTATAAACAGCAAATCATACATTAAGAATATTCTCACATAAATACATAATACTTGAAAGGTAAAGAGCCTGCTAAGTAATATAGGACATAAGACTAACATTGCAGTTCACTGCTTGCTAATTATAAAATTAATGTTTTAAACAGAATAAGGTGTGCCCTTTGATACACACACACACACACACACACACACACACACACACACACACACACACACACACACACACAGAAATGCAATTGACATTTCATACTTTAAATTTTATAAAATTGCAACAAAAATCGCGTTTTGTAACAGCAATGCTAACTGAATCAGTAATGATGTTTAAGCATTTATTATTTGTTATAAGTAACAAGTAATTGAAGTCTTAGTTTAAGGCATTTTTTCATAAATGTGTAACACATGAAATATAAAGAGTCTACTGTTACTTTAAGAAAAGTTCACTGGCTAAATAATATAAAAAAAAAACAAGTCTAAAGGTGCAGCTCTCCGTGTGCTAATTTTATAAGATTAACACTACAAACAGCATGTTTTCACTTTTTCAGCAAAAGAAAGAGGTATAAAATTTTGTACACTAAGACTTCTAAAAGTGCAAAAAAACCCTCTTGTTTCATAACAATAAAATAAAAGTTTATCTGTAATAATGTTTATATCTTGAATATTATAAAAACAAGTAATACTTCAAGAAAGCTTACTTATAAAAATAACAACATGAAAATAGTCTGCTGCCAGTTTAAGAAATAGTAACTTCCTTAAATGTAAGAAATGTGTGCCATTTCTCTTAAGACTTCTTACAGTACACTTTAAGATGAAACCTTAATCCCCCAATGACACTATTCACCATGCTAGCATTAGTGAAAATTTAGACAAACCCCAACATTCTTTGTTGCATTGCAAATTGGCTTTCCAACAGATCCCAAATAGTGAAAGTTGCTGGTACCATCCATGAATGTAAATGTAAATAATGGGTACCTCAGGAATCAATGCAGCTTTTTCTTTTTTTTTGCACTTAAGCCTGTTTCTCTGAAGTATGGTTGACCACAGCTGATGGTATTTCCCTTTTTTGGCCACAAAGACTTAGATCGCTCTTCACCTGAAGTCCATTTCATCTAAGCAGTTATCGTAAATTATACCAGCAGAAAAAAAACACTAATTTCCAGCTCAAGATTTATCACAATACTGATGACTACAAGCTGGACAGTATTATCTGCTTATCCAGTGATACTAAACTGCTCCAAAAGGAGCTGGAATATGCACATTCCTGGTGTACTGAAAGCAGTTTCAAGCTAAATGCTAAAAAAGTGCAACATAGTAACATTCAGCAGAAAAACTGTTTCTATCTCATATGTTTTAAAAGATCTGTATTAGATGAACGAACGTTTAAAATATCGAGTATGACATGCTCGACAGCTTTTAAGCGAACATTCATCTAAGCAAAACCTCAGAATGTCGAAACAAGGAGTTTCAAAAAATTATAGTTGGCCAGCCTTCAGGTAGCCAACGGCTGATGGCTAAAATGTACTGTACACCATTACAACCTCCCAAAAAAACAAAACAAAACCAAACCAAATCGACAAACAAAATAAAGTAGGGGGCTGTGCCCCCCCGCTTAAATATACCAACTCCGAGATCGAACCACAGTGGAGGACTGTCATAACATTACACAGAGTGAACATCGAGACCGCACCACAGTGGAGGACTGTAAGAATGGCTAGACAGGGTGAACGTTCTGATGTCAGCCGTTGGCTTCCTGATGGCTGGCCAACTATAAATTTTCAAAACTCCTTGTTTCAACATTCTGTGGTTTTGCTTAGATGAACATTCGCTTAAAAGCTAAGAAAAACCAAATGTCAGGAACCAGAAGGCGAGGCAAAAAAGGTATTAGCATACCACACTTTATTCAACGCTTTCATCCAAAGACTTCGTCAGAATACACAAATTTCATCTAAATCAGTCAGTTAAATAGTCACACCAATAAAATAATTAATTAATCAATCAATTTAAAGACATATTGGTTTAAAACCCATACAAAGAAAAAAGCAGAAAAAAATAATAAATACATATATGAATGTATAAATAAAGAACAAGGAAAATTCACGGTAATCAAAATATGCCTGGAAGTCCAGGTTTTTATTTAACTTTAACTTCCTATATCTTAAAAAACACTTAATATTAATAGCTTCATTTAGTCCAGGTTTTTTATCGGCAAAAAGCATAATTTGCCATAAAGTCTCCCTTTGCTCTAAAAAAATTCTTGAAATCCCCACCCCTGATGTCTGCATTGCAAACTTCTAAAATAGAAAAAAGAAATTTTTTATATTTTTCACACTCTAGGGTATGACGAAAAAGTGCATTCTTACAATCCTTAGTTTTGATACTGTAATTATGTTCCCTTATACGCTCCCTTAATGTCCGGGTAGTCATCCCGATGTAAAATGCTGGACAACCGCTACACATACCAATATATATTACCCCTGTAGTGGAACAGTTAACAAAACCAGGAACTTCAAAGGTAGTGTTAAGATGTTCCAACATGATAAAAGGCCCCTCAGAAATGAATCTACAATGATTACATTTACCACAACAAAACATACCCCTTTTATTCGTCAAAGGTCTATTAGATTTTTGGTCAGCAGTTTTCAATAACCCTTTAAAATTGAAACAGTTTCTAAAAACACATTTCGGTCGATCATTTAAACTCTTAAATAAATCAGCATTACCTTTTAATATACACCAATTCTTCTCCAAAATATTTTTAATATTATAATAATCAACCGTCATATCTAAAGAACAAACTACGTCAAAGGAATTTCTACCATTAACAACCCTATCCTTATTTCCTGTAAAATTTTCAAAAGTCGTCCTTAAAATTGCCGGATAAAGAGAGTCTCATGTATTCAATATCTCCCTACTAAGATCATTCAAAAAAACGGGGTCATAACCCGTATTGAAAAACATGGATTTAATTAATTCAAATTCCTTTATCAAATCATTTTTCCTAGTAGACATACAGCAAGCTCTAATAAACTGTCCTTTAGGTATATTTTTCTTTACATACTTGGGATGGTTACTTTTAAAATGCAAATAACCATTAGTAAAGGTCTTTTTTCTATAAACTGTACTTTGAAATTTATTTGTCTGATTATCCCACCAGAGAGTAACATCTAAAAAATTAACTGGAAGTTTCTCTTTACTAAGAACAAATTTCAAGAAATCTGATGAGTTATTAAGATCGACCAAAAAAGCATCTAATATATCATAATTACCCTGTATAATGAAAAATGATCATCTACAAATCTACTATAAAACAAAATGTTGTATTTTTCTTTTATTTTAACCAAAAAATCAGTCTCCCATCGAGCCATAACCATGTTGGCATATGAAAGAGCAGCCACGGATCCCATGGCTACCCCCCTCTTTTGTTTGTAGTAGGTATTGTCAAATATGAAAAAAAATTATTATTCAGGATAATATCAATTAAGTCACAAACTAAAGAAATATTCCCTGTTTTCATTTTAGAATGGGTTGTCAAATAACTGCGAACAGCTTCAAGCCCCCATTCATGAGGGATGCAAGTAAATAAAGAAACAATGTCAACAGAAAACATGATAAATTCTAAATTATTAAATTCAAAAGATTCTGAGAATATTCTCAACTTGTTGAGAAATCCCATGAATCCCTTAAATAGGAAGGTAAATCCTGCAATAAAGGGTTAAATAAAGCATCTACCAGTAAGGCTATACCTTCAGTAATAGAATGTGGTGAAGAAACTATTAGCCTAAAAGCTTAAAAGCTGTTGAGCTTGTCGTACTCGACATTTTAAGAGTTCGTTCATCTAATAGAGACCCGTTACAAATGGTACTCTTGTCCAAACAGATATGGTCATAAGATACATGATGTTATGTTGTCCTATCTCACCTTCATTCATTGGTGGATGGGGTTCGGAACCGAAAATTGATTCAGACTCGGCCTATACTAAAGCTCGAGAGCTTCCACCGGCTCAAGGCTATACCCTATCCCATCATGCCTTGGAAAGATTACCCAGATCTCGTTTGCCGCTAAACAGATCGTGTGCTTCCTCTCTGCTCAGGCTAAGTGGAAATATTTATTTTCCTTTTCAAAGTTTTTTCTAGTTTAAATAGTGTGTGTATTGTAAAGTTTAGTATTAGGGGTGTGCTGTAGATCTTTCTAGGTCATTCTTGTGCTATTTTTTGTGGTTGGCCATCCTCTACCACTAGGCCTTTTGTGTTCCCCCCTATCCTGGCCTGAACTCATTTAAATTAGAGAGTTTTTGAGTTTTTTGCCTTAAAGTTGTGATTATAGTTTGTTATATCCTCCCTTTTCCTTGTCGTTGGGTAGTCCGTTTAAGTTAGAGGGCTCCCGTCGGGCCCATTTAACTTAAAGAGGCTTTCCTTTGTTTTTTCCCTTTATGTGAGGAGTTGGTCATTTAAGTTATAGAGACTTCTCCTCGTATTACCCTTTCCTTTTTATTAGATGTGTTAGTCCTACAAAAAAGAAATTGTTGTTGCTGTTGTTCATGTATTTTCCTAATATTTGCCTAACCTTTCCTTGTTTTCTGGTATAATTTCAGGCTGAGTTATGTCCAAGGATATCAAAGAATCAAAACCTTTGGGTTTTAAAAAAATGTGACCAATGCAGCCAGATGATGTCTTTGACAGATGGACACACCAGTTGCGTATATTGTTTAGGTGCTGTCCACCTACAAGAATCTTGTTCATTTTGCCATGCTTTCAGCTCCAGAGTTTTAATGGAGAGAGAGAACAAGCGGATTGTCAGGGGCTTGTTGAAGGTACCTTTTACTGAAGCTTTGGAAGGGACTCAGAGTTCTTCAAAATCCTCCCATTACTCTCCATTTGCTAGATCAGAGAAATCCTCCAAAAGATCTTCCTCCATGGCTCCATTATTGGAACCTACGAAGAAACATGCAAAAGAGTCATCCTCGGACATGAAGGCTATTGGGCCCGAAACAACTACCTCTTCGGCTCCTCTGGTGATTTTTGAGCCAACAGAGTTCCGCCTTCATAGCTAGTCCCCAGTCTTAGAACCAGTCTCCTCAGTGTTACATTCTCCAATTTTATAGTCAGTGAAATCCTTGACCTCATCATCTCAATCCTCCAGGAGCCTTTTTGATGACAATGTGGAGCGGGTGGTCAAGAGGCTTTTATGGACACCAGCTGTGCCCAAGATTCTGATGACCCTGACCCAGATGGATTCAGGACCGACAACCATCACTTCCCCTTCATTTATTCCTCCTCCAACCCATGCTGTGGCTTCAAAGCCGGTGTGCTTGGATCCGATTGTAGTGGAACCACCAGGGTCGTGACCTGCTCCAGGATCTTTGCTCCCGACTACCGCTCCGACCTCATTTCCATCGTCTTTCAAGGGGTCTAGCGGCCGCGCTTCCCCATCAGGTCCGGGGAAGAGAGTCGAGTCGGATATTTGTCTGATCAGAATATACCTCTTGGGGCTTTGGCGCAGGTGAGCTCGGCACCTACATCGGTCTTGGAGTCCATCCCCTTGGTTCAGGGGGAGTCTCCAAGTTCCTCAGAGCCGGGAGCTACCTTGGAGCAGAGCCATGGTGCTTTCGATGTCATGAGGAGAGTGCTGCATCACCCCAGAGGGCTCCACTCTCAAATCCAAACACTCTTTCACCAAACACATCAGAGTGTATCTTTACCATCTCTCCTTACAAGGCATGGAGACACAAGGTCCCAGGATGCCCCAATGGGCGAAACCATCTCTTCCAAAACCTCTCTTGAGTACCTCTCTGAAGAGGTCCCTCTGAAGAGGTTATGTAAGAGGAAACCTCGGGAGTCTATCACTTCAGACATGGACCTCGATAATTCAGAAGGGTCCCCATGGTCACCCTCTGAGGATGTCTTCTTTGCAGACATCCTAGAGATCCTTAAACAGAGAGGTGGCTGGAAGTCCATTAACCCTTTTGAGGATAAGTATGTGTACCTGAAGGCTTTCGGGTCTCGCCCCTCAACCTCTTGGGTGACTCTGTCTTTCGACCAGCTCCTGAATGTAGTCAGTCGGAAGGCGTGGGGCTCTCCAGAGTCTGTGGAACCTGTTCCGAGGAGGCCAAATAAATTTATTACGGCGCCCTCTGATAGTATTCCTCACAAAAAGTGTCCTGGTAGATGCTACGGTGGTGGTGCAAGCCAACAAAAAGGAATTGTCTGAGACTTCCTCATCTGTCCATCCACTGAATAAAGAATCAAGTATGATGGGACCAGTATGGAAAGCATATGTTTTCATCAGCTTCCTTTACCCTTACGTCACTGAGCTATCTGACCCATTTTACTAACCTTCAGAGGGATCTCCTGAAAGAGCTAGGTTATACCCTCCAAGGTTCTACAGCTGCGGGGGTTTCAGACAAGGTGACCTCTCAGCTTTCCACCTTAAATTCCATGGTAAACTCCTCCATGTGACTTGTCTCTTATGCGGCCAATGGAGCGAGTTAGGGCAATGGGTACAGGCATCTCCTTAAGGAAGCATTCCTGGATGTGCTTATGCGATTTTGCAGAGAAGTGAGAGAGACTCTAACCAGGTGCGAGCAAGAAGGAGACTCTTTCTGCCATTGGAGTCCATTTCTCTCTCCCTACCAAACCTTACCCCAAAGGCCAGAAGGGGGGGGAAATGTGGTCCCATAGGTCATAGAGAACCTTTCTGGACACATGTGGTGATTCTTCCCCCAGGGGCAGAGGGGGAAATAACAGTGGAAGATGCTGACCTCACGGCAGAGGGGATCTGCAAAACCAGGGTGACAGGGATATGTTCCTTGGTAGGCCCTTTCGGCGCTCCTGAAAGGAGGCCTGTCTGTCCACCTCTGGAGGCATTCGGGAGTTGCTTGTCACTGTACCCAAACGCCTGGCTAAAAATAACAAAAGACAAATGGGTATAAGCAATTGTATCCAGAGGCTACTATATACCTTTTTCCTCTCCCCCTTTAGAAAAAAAGATCAGTCCAGGAAACTGCCTGCTCACACCCTTGTTCTCCCCTCCCCCTTCCCTGTTTATTACCTTAAGACAATCCCAAAGTTAATAAATATTACCTGTGGCAGGCACCATTTTTACAACCACAATCCACTCTGCTACAGGCCCCGTGAAGGAGCTCAGTGTCTCTCCAGTAAGTGTTTTACAACTGTAAATGCCTATTTATGTTGAATTGTGTTAGACATTTTACAACTGCATATGTTTATGTTGAATTGTGTTAGACATCTAATATGATTTATGCTTTATTATTGGAAGTTACTATGCCATGCTAGCATTTTGTCTGCACCAAGTTGTCTTTAGTATACTAGTATGGTCTGTTTGCATAGCTGCACCTTGTTCACTAATGTTATTCATGTAATTGTGTTGTGTGTAGACAGCTCATACTGGTGTCTAAATTATTTCTATATAATTGTGCTGTTATTGGTGGATAGAATCATATTAGACAACCTCGACAGAGTGCTGCTCGCTATATTTTTATCTGTGACTGCATAACTGTCTTGAGGTTTTTCTAACAGATATGTTTCCAATTGGCTCAGTATCTGCATATACTAGTTGTTGGTTCAAGACATTTTCCTGCATATACAGTAGCTATTTGCTCAGTTTGTTTTTTGTAGTCTTTCTAATATATCTTTACCATCTCAAAGTGCTTACTCCTCTCTCTACTCTTTTTTTTGTAGACCTAACACCACTCTTAAGTATTCAACTGCGGTACCACCTTTGTCATTCTTATAAGAAAAGCGCAGTCCGGGTCTGAACTGTCTGCAAACAGCAAAAGTTAACTTTGAGTATGTGTCTACCTGTTTGAGCCAATATTCATTTTCCCCTGGAGAGCACTCTGCTTTGGCTTGTAAGCAGCCCCCCCCCCCCCACACACACACACACTCATCTTCCATTTTCTCTCTTATTCCCTTCTATTAGCAAATAGTATCCATAACTGATCAATACTGTGTGTTTGTTAATTTAAACTGAGACCACAGTAGCCTACTGATACAAGGTTATCCTGTTTTTCCACCTGGCAAATGGTTAAGAAATGACTTACAGTTTCAGAGCAGTCCTTGGTCAATTGTGATTGTTTTTAAACACAAACTTGTCTTTGCTTTGGCTCATTAGCAGCAGTACAAAGAACTGCCTGCTCACAACCTTGTTCTCCCCTCCCCTTCCCTGTTTATTACCTTAAGACAATCCCAAAGTTAATAAATATTACCTGTGGCAGGCACCATTTTTACAACTACAACCACCCTTGTCACTATCATATGTTTATTTATCAGTTAACTCTGTTACCTGATTGTTTCCAGCCCCTCATAAGAGCAGCTAACAGAGTCTCTACCCACTTCGCTCCCCACCCTGCCCTCTATTCCCTCCCGCCCCCAGTGGTCCCACCTTTCCCTCCCATCTTTCCAGTAGCCAAACACAGCACTAACCCAACACTTACCTCCTCCATCTTCCCACTATTATCACACCTCCTCAACTAACATGTAAAAGCATACCTTACCTGTGCTCACAGCATGCACTCTCCTTGCATATCTTACATCCTACCAAAGCTCCACCATTCCCCCACTCAACCACTACCACTGTACTGCTACTCACACCACCACTCATGTCTCACCCTCACTCAGCTCCCCTCCCACCAACTCAAGAAACATCTCTATGCACCCCCCCACATATTCTACCAACTATATTACTCAAGCATAAAGCATCCCTACAACTTTACACAGTAACCCTCCCACCATACCTATTACCCAAAGAGCACAATCATAAAGTTTCCCTTATAAACAAACACATTCAAAAACTGAGAAAACTAATAACCTCATGCATATCTAAACTAGCCCTAAGTGGAGATATCCACCCCAACCCTGGCCCTACCATCTCCAACCCCAATCCTCATAATCAGACTAGAAAACACAACTTCTCCCATATTACAGCCAATAGAAAGCCAAGTGACTTCCTTCTACTAAGCCTAAATATTAGAAGTATATCCAACAAAGTCCATGAACTCCATGCCACCATAGAACTGTACTCCCCAGATATAGTCATCCTGACAGAAACCTGTCTAAAACCTCACATTACCAGTGAGCAAATACTCCTCACTGGTTATGGCATACTAAGAGTAGACCGGCTAAACAAGAAAGGAGGCGGTGTAGCTATAATATTTAAACAGCATCTAAACATCCAGATCTTAAAATCATCAGCTCCACAAATAGGCAATGAAGAAATAATATATAACAACCTCAAAATAAACCAAAACAAAACCATCAACATAATTGGATGCTACTTCCCACCTGGCCAAAACATCCCTCCACTAGAAAACCTCCTCAGCTGGTCTACCCACCATCTCCCCCAAGAAACTATCATTTTAGGTGATTTCAATATTGACTGGCAATCCTGTTCTGGCAACCATCCAACCCATCATGTAAACCTTCATGGCTTCACCCAACTAGTCCAGTCGCCAACCAGGATAAATAAAAACTCCAGCAAGCACACTACCCTGGACTGGATACTAGTCAGTAAGAGCCCCCAGTCATATATAACAGGCTGCTTATCAGATAGCCTCAGTGATCACTCCCCAACATTCCTACTCAAAAAAATACCTATACCAAGCTAAACCTGTCATCTACCGTCAAATACGTAAAAAACTAAACTTTAACCCACTCACATTCATCTCATCACTCAAAGAATGTAACTGGCATCCTCTAAAGTACCTCAGCCTTGATGACGCAGTTGAATTTTTTTAATACTACCTTCCTGAGCATCCTTAATTACTATGCCCCCATAAGACTTTCCAGAATCAAAGCACAACCCTCCCCATGGCTACAGAAAACCACTAAGTCAGAAATGAAAAACAGGGATAAAGCCTGGGAGCACTGGCGCAAAACCAAAACCCCCTCAACTAGACAGAAATTCCTAGAACTACGCAATAGAGTCAAAAAGCTAGTAAAACAGGACAAATTCCAATACTACCAGTCTGCCCTAGACTCCTCTCAGCACAGCCCCAAACAATTGTGGTCCTCCATAAACTCCATCCTCCACCCAGGTAAAGTCAGTACCCCTCCTCCTAACATCCTTCACTCCTCAGAAAATATTGCTACCTCATTCAACACACACTTCACACAAACCATACTATCACTAGCTAAACAACACAACCCCCCTCCCCTCCAACCCACACCTTCAACTAGTAATCTCCCCACTGCCTTCTCTTTTTCTCCTGTGCCTACCTCCAACATAAAAAAAACTCTTAACTAAATTTAAGCCCACCAGATTAGCAGCAGACAACCTCCCAAGTGAATACCTATAAGTCACAGCTGATGCTCTGGGCTACCCAGTATCCATCTTGATTAACCGATCTCTGTCAGAAAGTTACGTTCCCACACTGTGGAAAGTATTGCATATAATTCCCCTCCACAAAGGCGGACCCTCCACAGAACTAACCAATTACCGCCCCATAGCTATTCTCTCTCCACTCTCCAAAATACTAGAGAGATGCATACACTCTTAGGTCTCAGACTACCTCCTTACTAACAACCTCCTTTCCAATACTCAGCATGGTTTCCGACCAAACCATAGTACCACCACTGCCTTACTCTCCTTTACTAACACTATCATTCAGCATAAAAACAATGGCCATCTCTCCTCTGCTACTTTCCTAGACCTATCTAAAGCATTTGACATGGTCCCACACAAACAACTTATCTTTGTCCTCAATGACCTATCCTTCTCGCAATCTGTCACCAGCTGCTTTCAGAGTTACCTGTCTGACCGCCAACAATCCGTTGTATGGCAGAATGACATATCTCCCCAACTACCTGTCTCCATAGGTGTTCCCCAAGGATCCATCCTTGGACCCCTACTCTTCTCTGTTTTCACCAATAATCTAGCCTCTGCCACCAAACATGGCACACACATACAATATGCAGATGACTCAACCATCATCTGCTCAGCCCAGTCCCTGCCCAAACTGCAAAAAGTCACACAGGAAGCCTTTTCCTCTGTTGAAACTTGGTTATCCAATGCCCAATTAATACTCAACCCAAACAAAACTAAACTACTCATCTTCCAACCCACCAAACATACTCAAAACAACTCTCACTTTAACATCACAACCAAAGACAACACCACTATATACCCAACTGAACACACCAAATTGCTACGAGTGGAAATAGACAATAAACTAAAATTTGACATTCACATATCCTTGACCATAAAAAAAGTCCACAATAAACTAGGAGTGCTATACAGAAATAAGCAACTTCTCACCAAAGCCGCAAAGAATTTCAATAGCAAGTTCCCACCTTATCTCCATCCTACTTTATGCCTGTCCAATATATACCAACCTAAGGCAATGCGATTTAAACAAGCCAGAGACCTGCTACAACAAAATCGCCAAATTCGCCACAGGGGCATCCTACCGTAGTCACCACTGTCTCTCACTTGCTGAACTGGGCTGGCTTTAACTCCCTCACCTCCTTCAATGGTATCAACTCTCACTTCCCATAAACTAGTAAATCATCCACTAAATGTCCCATCCCTCCAGAATCTTCTCCAACCCTATTGCACCACCAGACCACTAAGATCCAGCAACAAAAATCACTTGCAGATCACTAAAGCCAATAATTCTGCTGGTGAAGCACTATTCTTTTGCACCATAGCCAAATTATGGAACTCCCTCCCACCCACAATTACCTCCATACCATCATGCACCCACTTCAAAACTTTACTAAAAGCACACCTAAAACATGCTGGCTATGCCCTTGCAACTCCCACTCTAATATCACCCTCCCCATCCAACCACTACATTTCTTTCCACTCCACTAACTACCTTGATTATAGCAAGCTCAGATGCTCATAAGCCAGTACTTATTATACAGCAGGAACTTCTTCTTGTAACATTTGTTAATGTCTGTTATGTACTTCACAGATAAAGATTCTAGTTGTCTACTGATGTACTATGTTCTTCATCTGTAAATATGTTGTAAATAATTGCTATGTAAATTGTTAATTGCTATGTAATCCAATGTAACTACTGTCTGTTTATTTTAACTGTGGAGCTTTTCTCCCTGGGCCTCCGCTGAAAATGGACCTACGTCCAGTCGGACACTCCCGGTCAACAAATATAAATAAATATATAATAAATAAATAAATGTTCCACCCAGACAGAGGGACCAGGCAACCATAGTGGTACAAAGGTTGCTAGAAAAGAGAGTCATCCAAAACATCCCCACAGACCATATTGGATCCGGAACTTACTCAAGGTTCTTTTTAGTTCCAAAAATCTCAGCAGACTAAACAAGTCCGTAAAAAAGTCAAAGTTCTGGATGGTGACACTGCAGTCAATACTCTCCTTTCTGTGGAAACACAGTAGGATGTGCTCGATATATGTCCAGGATGCGTACTACCACATAAAGATGGACAGGTGGTCCAGGAGTCATTTACGCTTTCAGCTGGGAGCCAATCATTAACAATTCCGAGCTCTGCCCTTTGGTCTCACTACAGCCACCAGAGTGTTCACCAAATGCATGGCAGCAGTCACGGCTCACTTGAGGCATCTAGGATTCCGGATGTTTCTGTACTTGGATGACTGGATCCTAACTGCCACCACCGAGTATCTACTAACCAGAGCAAGTGACACCACCATCCACCTTTGCTCTTAACTAGGAATCACAATAAACTTTGAAAAGTCTGCCTTGTTGCCATCACAACATATTGTTTTCATAGGAGCAGACTTAAACACAAGAGACATGGTAGCCAAACTTCACCCAACAGGATACAAGCCCTACATCAACAAGATTATCATTACAGAATTCTGCAAGAGAGA
This sequence comes from Protopterus annectens, assembly GCF_019279795.1. Taxonomy (NCBI): domain Eukaryota; kingdom Metazoa; phylum Chordata; order Ceratodontiformes; family Protopteridae; genus Protopterus; species Protopterus annectens. The sequence goes on from NC_056736.1 coordinate 393,434,892, forward strand.
TCTGCGCTGTTGGCTTTTTTGTACTCAGGTGGATTTGGGCAAACCGTTCATTCCCTCACAACCAATAGCTACAGTGACCACGGATGATTCCCAGATAGGGTGGGGGGCATTTTCCTGAGGAAGACTGTCCAAGTAATTTGGCAGGAATACGAGAACCACTTGCATATCACTGTCCTAGAGATGAGAGCGGTGCTTTTTGCATTGCAAGCATTCCAGAACTCCCTTCCACTAGGAATGATTGCAATCCAGACAGACAGTATGTCAGTGGTGTGGTATATAAACAAACAAGGAGGACCCAGGTCTTACCCCCTATATCTAGAGGCTCAAAGAGGATGGCAGTGGGGCAGTCTCTTCCCACTGCTTTCTAATAGCAATGCATTTCCTGGGGAAATCCAATGTGCTAGCAGACAAACTCAGCAGAGCTATTCTAATGCCTCACGTGTGGTCGCTGAAACAGGAAATTGCAGAGCAGATTTTTCACAAGTGGGGCCAGCCTTGCTGCAACCTTTTTGCCACGTCCATGAATGCCAAATGTAGCAGCTACTTTGCCCTGATCCCCCCCTCTGGGGGAGTCACCAAGGGATGCACTTGTACACGATTGGCCCCCAGGTCTTCTATATGCTTTTCCTCCTTTTCCCTTGATTCCCAAAGTCTTTCAGAAAGCTAACACATTGAAAAGCAGGTTAATACTCATCTGCCCGTACTGGCCTCATCAGATTTGGTTCCCCTTCCTATGGCCCCATCTACAAGAGGAGCTGGTGGGTTCTGGACCCAGTTCCAGGCCTCCTGACTCATCCATCAGAGACGCTCCATCCATCGGTCCAAACCCTCAAACTGACAGCTTGGCTGCTGCACTTCCACTCCTAGCTAGGCTTCCGAATATTTCTCCTGCTGTGAAACATATTCTGATCTCATCCCATCATGCTACAACCAGAAAGCTTTATGCTAGCAAATGGAAAAGGTTTACCTGTTGGGTACTCAGCAATCACACTGATCCTTTTACAGTCCCCGTCACATCTGTCTTAGACTTCCTAGCAAAACATATCAATGAAGGTGCAGCAGAGGCTGCCATACGAGTTCAATTGGCTGCTATATCAAACTACCATGATAGAGAAAAGGGATTCAAAATCATGTCCCATAGACTTTGCAAGGCCTTTTTGAGAAGTACTAAGGCCTCCAGTAAAAGAACCACCAGCTCTTTGGGACCTCAACTTGGTATTGTCCACTCTAATCCTTCCTCCCTTTGAACCTGCATCATCTTATCATCCAAAATTCCTAATGTGGAAAACAACCTTCCTAATAGCCATCACGTCTGCCAGGAGGATATCAGAGCTCCAAACATTATCAATATGTTCCCCCCCGATTTGATTTTTCACAAAGATAGAGTGTCCCTGAGAACTAATCCACCATTTCTTCCTTATGTATGTTCTGAGACTAATCCATTGACTAATCCAGTATGTCAATCCATTGACTTGCCGGTGTTTTTCCCAAACTTTGGCAACAAGGCAGAATACAGGTACAACAACTAGATGTACATAGGCAATTACATTTCTTCCTGCACAGAACAAAGGAATTCAGAAAATCAGACCAACTATTTGTATCCTTTTCAGATGAGGAAAAGGGTACCCCAATATCTAAAGTAATGCTTTCTAAATGGCTTACTGATTGCATAACCTTCTCATATACATCTCAAAATAGAGAACTTCCAGGAAAGATAAAAGGCCATTCTACAAGGGCTATTGCAACCTCTTCAGCCTTTCAAGCTAGACTACTCATAAATTCGATTTGTGCTGCAGCGACATTGGTAAAGCCTCATACCTTTATTACTCATTACAAGGTGGATTTGACCTGTAGGAACAGGGCTTCCTTTGGGGTCCACTTTTCTGAAGAGTATTTCCTTTGAGCCACCCAAGAAAGAAGGTGCTAGGGACCAGCTCCAGGTGACTCGTGTCTCACTTTCTTTATACTTAGTACCTACCATCTGCTCCAGGTGACTTGGGTCTCATTTTCCTGATACTTTGTATCTACCATCTGCTCTAGGTGACTTGAGTCTCACTTTCCTTATACTTTGTATCTACCATCTGCTCTAGGTGACTTGAGTCTCACTTTCTTTATACTTAGTACCTACCATCTACTCCAGGTGACTTGGGTCTCATTTTCCTGATACTTTGTATCTACCATCTGCTCTAGGTTTTTTGAGTCTCACTTTCCTTATACTTAGTATCTACCATTTGCTCCAGGTGACTTGAGTCTCACTTTCCTTATACTTTGCACCTACCGTCTGCTCCAGGTAACTTGAGTCTCACTTTCCGTATACTTTGTACCTACCGTCTGCTCCAGGTAACTTGAGTCTCACTTTCCTTATACTTTTTACCTACCGTCTGCTCCAGGTAACTTGAGTCTCACTTTCCGTATACTTTGTACCTACCGTCTGCTCCAGGTAACTTGAGTCTCACTTTCCTTATACTTTTTACCTACCGTCTGCTCCAGGTAACTTGAGTCTCACTTTCCATATACTTTGTACCTACCGTCTGCTCCAGGTGACTTGGGCCCCACTTTCCTTATACTTAGTACCTACAGTCTGCTCCAGGTGACTTGGGCCCCACTTTCCTTATACTTAGTACCTACAGTCTGCTCCAGGTGACTTGGGCCCCACTTTCCTTATACTTAGTACCTACAGTCTGCTCCAGGTGACTTGGGCCCCACTTTCCTTATACTTAGTACCTACAGTCTGCTCCAGGTGACTTGAGCCCCACTTTCCTTATACTTAGTACCTACAGTCTGCTCCAGGTGACTTGGGCCCCACTTTCCTTATACTTAGTACCTACAGTCTGCTCCAGGTGACTTGGGTCTCACTGTCCTTATACTTAGTACCCACCAACTGCTTCAGGTGACTTGGGTTCCACTTTCCTTATAGTTAGTAACTACCATCTTCTCCAGGTGACTTATGTCTCACTTTTCAAGACGTGAAAGACAGAACCCTATTTGACTTCCTTGTTCTTCACAAAACCAGTGGATCTCTAAACACCCACTGAAGGGGCTCAGATTTACACAAACAAGTAAATAAAACTCTTTGGAGGGACATGTTCTTAACTTAACGTTCTTCCATCCTATGGTATGCATTTACCACTGTAGCTTAAGCAAAGGACTAATTGGTCTACCTTTGAGGCTAGTCTTGATGTCTGGCTGGGTAGACAGAAATTTAGACTTGGGTTATCTGCTTGATTTAGGATGTGGGCACTATTAAATACTTATGAAGGATGTACAAAACTTTTAATTGTGTTTACTTAAAGGTGTTTATGGTTAAACTGTTTATGGTTCCTCTGACGGCTTTTTCAGTACTGTCCCTATGTTCCTGATGAATGCTGTTCAACACTAAAAAGTAAAGCTAGGCACATTTTATAATTAAAAGAGTGCTTGAAACATTAAACTGCATAAAATTATTTAAAATAAAGACTACCATTTATAAATGTCCAAGTGTATCGAGAAGACATTTGATGTTAAAGTTATGCGACAGCTTTTACCATCAGTTGTGTGCGTCTGTAACCAGCACTAATTTCCAGGTCAAGATTTGTTGCAAATTAACCTCAAATTTCCCCAGAAAATGTCTCAAGTTGCTGACTGATTTATAATATTAATAATTATAATGTGAAGAAATTATCTGCATCATTAAAAAATGTGAGAAAAATATTGGCAGATACCTTTAGCAGCTTCATATGTAGCCTTGAACTTATTTATATCCAAAGTATTATTTTCTGCAGAAATGTTTAAAGGATTTGAGTAAGTGAGTATTTAATCCTGTATATGAGAATTTAAAACAAATTAAGCAAGATTAAATATGCACGCACACACCATTTCATAAAAGTGTAGTGACGTAAAAGGTGAACTTATTTTCTTTAGCTTTTTTTGTGAAAAAAATCATGATATTGTTGTCAAAAGTAATCACCGATATAGATTCCATACACACACACTGAAAACTTTTTTTACCTTTATGGTTGAAATAAGATATTCAAATAGATTCAGTATATTTATAGTCTGTTTCATGTTTACCCATCTGTTGTTTCTTTTCTTTGTTTATCCGTAAGTAGTAGCAAACGTGTTGCTGTCAAACAGTACACTTCAACATCCTTCAAGTGTTCTGAAAAGTAATCATACACGAGTATGTTTTCTACCAACGTTTGGAGGATGATGACTTTTTCTGTTTTCTGAAGTAATTTCTTATTACATAATCTGTCAAAGCTTCTCTTGAATTTGACATATTTCATCTGTTAATGGCTTGGATTTTGCTCTTTGCATCAAGAAGACACAAGTCCATAAATGATTCAACAGAAGCATATTTCTGTCTGTTATTAGTTTTGTTTTCCTTGTAGTCCTGTATTTTTTCTTTTGCCACCATGTTGACTGTGTGGAGAATTGTTTTCTTTTTTGTTGATTCTGCTGTGTTCTTCTCATTCTATCGCTGTAATTTCAGTGTCTGACATTTAACTCCATCTTTATGTGAAGCATTATTCCTTTGAAATTAATTTCCTATGCTAGTGTCTTTTATTGTCTTTAAGGAAAATCTATCGACCTAACCAAGTTCAGGTTAAAACAGCAGGATATAAAGATGGGGTTAATAGTCCATATTTATATTTTCGGCTATTTATAGATAAAGGTGTTCTTTACTTGGATTTGTCATCAAAGAAGATTTTTCCATCTTACTCCTCTGTTTTTTCCTGCTTCTGTTTACCAGACCATTCTTTAGTTTAGTTAAGAATACAGCAGCATTATAACTTGCTTGGGCATTTATTTCCTCCTGTCTTCATTCTAATCAAGGGTAACTGTTTTAAATTCTGAGACTTGTATGTGTGTGCCTTGGAGTAGCAATATTGTGCAAAATGGAGACATACATGTGCTAAGTCCAAGATCAGTACAACTTCTACAGAGTCCCACAGTTAACCAAAACAGCAAAATGTCTCCTTTAGTTCTGCTGTTTTGTAATTGTGGGACTGATAGTTATGAATCCCATAATTACAGCAGGGAACCCACTATGTGAATTATTTCAATTCCACTTTAAAGTTCCTTTGGCAAATGTAACATAAATGTAACATAAATGACTTTTTATGAAGGGCAAAAGTTCATCTCTTACTTCTTTAGGTATCCCAAAGAGACTTGATTTTTCTGCCTTCTAGCTCTAGCCTGAAGAGGGTCTGTTTTACTGTTCTATTTAGTATTTTTTTCATGTAGTTTGAGTCTCATCTTCTGTAACATTGTTATTCTTTCAAGAGTTCTGTCTTTAACTCAGAGTTTTCCTTAATTCTTTGTTTGCTGCCTGACTGAAAATGTTCTGTACTCAGTCGCATCTATTTACACAGCTGACTGCTCTTTAAAAAAGATACATTTATCAATTTTTCTGTACACAGGCACATCTGTTTTCCATGGCTGATGCCTTTTTAAAAGGGATGAGATTATCATTCTGTGAAGAGTCCATGAAAAATCCAAGTTGTCTTTTTCATTCTTTTCCATGGTTAGTAATATATGACTTTAAAAAATCCCATAAATCCCATATGCTCTTTCACAGAATTGAATTCTGACAGGAGAGCTACTGGATTATGCTGCAATCATCTTGAAAGTCAGGTTGTACCCCCCCCCCCCCAAATAAAGTCATAACAGTATGGGTCCACAGTTGGTTAAACAGTTGTACAAAACAGGTAAGAAGAGGAGGACCCCTTTCCTCACAGTCACCTATCATAAGTGGAGTCACTCAAGTCTCTGTCCTGGGCCCAGAACAATAGATATTCAATCTTATGTCCAGTGCAGATGTTCTTCATATTTCACTGTTGCAGTCATCACTTGTGGGTTATGCCTGCTGGGTAGCCCTGGGCTGGCCTGAATACCAGAGTAAAGGGTTTCCCTCCTGCGTCAGCTGTCTGGTGCTGATATCAGGTCAGGGCTATAAAATGAGGCACCTGAGGCCATTACATCAGTCATTCTTGCCGTGGAGCCCAAAGCAGAAGCTGTTCACGACCGGCTGTTGCCAGAGTGAGGGAGTAACTGTCTAAAGCTAAATAAGCCAACCGGGAACCTTTTCTTGTATTTAATCAATGTCAGAGAAAGTTAATAATTGTCTCCGTTGTGGAAAACAGATCCCACACCGAGGCTTTCATACCCTGTGCATCACATGCCTAGGCCCAGACCACGATGTCCCCAGATGTTAGATCTGTGCTCTGTTTTATGCTAGGACTGTTAGGAGAAGGGCTGAAATTGTAGCTAGACACTTCAGAGAGAGTATTTCTCACCGCAAAATGATGGTCGGTCAGGCTGCTGTTGAATTTCCAAAAAAAGAAGAAAGATAAGGAAAAGGATAGGCCTCAGAGAGTTAGACCCTTTGACGATTCTGATCTAAAGTCAGCTAGCCTTCTATCCATTAGATTAGCTGAAGTCAGTGAGGCGCCTTTGCAGCCCCTGACCCCAGCCAAGGAACCGTCGCAGGTCTCTACTGAGACCTGTTTGGAGTCCGGTATGTCGCCGAGTCCATCTTCTCCTGCTGGCATGTTAGCCTTCAGTCCTGCGGTTGGGTCCGGAGCTGCTTCGCAGGCACCGGCTTCCGTACGGACCGTACCAACAACTGATGCCAGACAGAGACTGACAACCACACCACCGGTTAAACTAACCTTGCATAAGGTCAGTGAATCCACGAGGCCCAAGACTAGGACTACCCCTAAAAAGACCCCATCCCAGGGGCCAAACCACTGACTTCCTTCCACCCAGCCTGCCACACAATTTTAGCAGCTTCTCAGAATGGTAGAGGATTTAATCACTCTGATAAGAGGAAGCCAGCCTACCCAAGCTACACCAGCCAAAAGGAAGAGAGATACTTCCCCTGAGGCTCTTTCTGACCAGGAGTCAGAAGGGTCTGAACTAGATGAGTCGGACACTGAAGAGCAGCCTTTTGCAACATTTGAGGATTCTGATGCTGAGGACCCCATTTCTTCTGCCTTCCAGGTTCAGTAGGAACTTCCTCACAAAGCATTGGTCCTTTCCTACCCAAACCAATCCTGTGCAGAGGAAGGGCTGCAGGGACAGGTCTTCTAGGCACCAGTTACAAAGCCAACAGAGATCCAGACAATGGACCACTGCAACACCTAGGCAAGGGAGTTCTAAGCCCAATCCCTTCTCCAAGGACTTGCAATGACTCTCTCCCCTACCCTTTGCCCCCCCCCCCCATCCCCTGAGAGAGACTAGGAGGAAGACTTTCCCTCTTCCAAGAGAATTGACAGGCCATCACCTCAGATCTGTGGGTCCAAAAATTTATTACCAGTGGGTACAGATTCTCTTTCAAGGAAAACCCCAGATATTCAGGTTTCCCGGATGTACCAACAAATCAGAAGGCAGAGGCATTCCACCAGATCCAAAACCTTTGTGCCCAAGGTGCCATGGAACCTGTACCAAAGGAACAAGCTAGAAAAGGGTTTTATTCCAGATTGTGCCTGGTACCCAGAAAGGGAGGGCACCTGGTGCCTTATTCCCGACCTATCCTCTCTGAATCTGTTCCTCCTGGTCCCAAAATTCAAAATGCTGACCCTGCACAAGCTTTTGCCAATGCTGATACCACATGCTTGGCTAGTGACCCTAGATCTGAAGGATGCCTTACCTCCATATCCTCATAAGAAAGCCCTGCAGGAATTTCCTGCACTTCAGAGCACTTTCAGTTCTCTGCTGTGCCCTTTGGTTTATCTACTGCCCCCAGAGTCTTTACCAAGTTACTGACCCTGTAATTGCCTTTTGCAGACAGAAGGGCATACAGACCCTACCTGGATGACTTCCTTATCCAAGCAGACACCAAGAAAAGACTTCTGTAGGACCTTACTTTTGTTCAGACTCTGCTAACCTTCCTGGGATTTACAATCAACCGGGAGAAGTCCCAAATTCATCCTACAAGAAGGTTAGCATTCCTGGGTGCTCTACTGGACACATCAACACAAACAGTCTCCCTCCCTCCAGAGAAGCAGAGCTTCCACCCCTCTTACTTTTCACAGCTGGCCTGCAGGACCCATCTCACAGCAAGGAAATTCCTGCAGGGGCTGGGATACATGGCCTCCTGCATCCTGTTGGTACCCCTAGCCAGACTGCACATGAGGAAACTACAATGGTACCTCAGGAACCTTTGGTGCCAACACTCAGTCATGGAACACCAGCTGACCCTGATTCGTTGCTGAAAGGAGCAGCTCCTATGGTTGGCAGAGGTATGTATCCTGAACAAGGGTCTACCCTTCATCACTCTTCCCCAGACCCAGACCATCACCACAGATGCTTCTGACACGGCCTGGGGGGCACACCAAGGAAGTTTGTGCACTCAGGACATTTGGGAACAGGAGATTCAGAGCCTCCATATCAACCTAAAAGAAATGCTGACGGTGCACAGGGCAATCCTAGCTTTCAAGGATCTCCTGAGACCAGGAGTGCTCTTAATCAAGACAGACAACACAACAGTAATGTGGTACATCAACAAGCAAGGGGGCACTCACTCCTACCCCCTGTGTCACTTAGCTATGCAAATCTGGCAGTCAGCCTCAAATCTGGGACTGCATCTGATAGCTCAGTATATCGCAGGGAAACAGAACACCCTGGCAGGCCAGTTAAGCAGAAGCCTCCTGGATCCCCACAAGTGGCAGCTGCACAAGGGGACCTTTCTCAACATCAGGCAAAACTGGGGGAACCCGGACATAGACCTTTTCACAACCACAGAGAACTGCCAGCTAATCAAGTTCTGCTCCAGAGAGTTCCATCCAGAAGCATGGAGGGTGGACGCCTTCTCCTTCCACTGGGGCAACCTATTTGTGTACGCATTCCCTCTCTTGCCCCTGATTCCCAGGGTATTTCTCAAGATCAGGGAGGAAAGGCCAAAGGCTATTGTCATTGTTCCAGATTGGTCCCGACAGCACTGGTATCCCTTGCTCCTCAGTCTGGTCAGAGAGCCTCCCATGCACCTGCCTGTCACAGCAAACCTCCTAACTCAGGAGAAAGGGATGGTATTGCATCCAAACCTCCCCACACTCAAGCTGTCCACATGGCTTATACCTCAAAGGCAGATGACACTACAGCCTTAAGGAGTCAGGTTTTAAATATTATTAAGGAGGCCAGAAGGCCCAGCAGCAGAAAATCCTACTCCACCAAATGGGAAAGATTCACTATCTAGTGCCAGAGCAAGGGTGTTAACAGCACCCATGCCAGTCTGGCATTGCTTCTGGACTACCTGGCAGAGCTCCTAGAAAAGGGATTGTCATATTCCTCCAACAAGATACATGGCTCGGCTATCTCTGCCTATATCCAGTTGGATCAGCCCATATTTTTTCACCACTTGTTAGAGCAGTTCCTTAGGGGAGCGGCCCACATCAGACCACCTAGAAGGCCACCTGCTCCAGTGTGGGATCTAAACTTTGTCCTGGAAAAATTGCCTTTGCCTCGTTTTGAGCCAGCTGCATCAGTAGACCTGAAGTACCCTTCTTGGAAAACTGTCTTCTTGCTGGCCATCACCTCAGCCAGGAGAGTTTCTGAGCTTCAGGCCCTTTTGGCCACTGAACTCTTCATCATTTTCCATGGTCACAGGGTGTCTGTTAGGACCAACCCCTCCTTTTTGCCTAAGGTGGTCTCGAATGTTACCCTCAACCAGGCCATCCATCTCCCTACCTTCTTTCCCAACCCCCATAATAAAGGGGAAATAATTTTACATACCCTGGATGTGCACAGACAATTGAGATATTACCTGGATAGGACAAAGTCATTCAGAAAATCTGGCCAGCTACTGGTCTCTTTCACTCTTGGGACAGAGGGGAGACCCATTTCCAAACAGACCATTTCTAAATGGATCTCTCATTGCATCCATTTCTGCTATTGCTTCCATGGAAAGAGTCTTCCCAAATCCATTATATCACAATCCACTAGGGCAGCTTCTACTTCCACTGCCTTCCTGAGAGGGGTTCCAACCAAGGATATTTTGGAATCTGCTTACCTGGACATCCATCCATCCATCCATCCATCCACACATTCACCAAACACTACCAGCTGGCTACCTTCTCCAAAACCAGTACAGGCTTTGCATCTGCAGTCCTGCAGGGCATGCTGGCATCTCCTTGAAATGGTGCAACTGTGGAGTTTTGCTCTTTCCTGTCCTCCCCTCCACCCTGTTTCTCAGCTTAGGAAATCTTCCCACAAGTGATAACTGCAACAGTGAAACACGAAGAGCATAGTACAGTTGTGCATACTTACCATAAATGTAGATGTTCGAGTGTATTCACTCTTGCAGTCCTGTTTCCCTCTCACATCCCCCTTTTTCTCTTTCTTGGGGGCTTCTACCTATTGGGGGCAAGAAAAACTGATGTAATGGTACTGGTTGACTCATTTTATAGCCCTGACGACCTAACGTTAGCTTCAGGCACCAAAAAGCCAATGCAGGAGGGAAACCCTTTATTCTGGTATTCCAGTCAGCCAAGGGCTACCCAGCAGGGATAACTCACAAGTGATGACTATAACACTGAATACATCTACATTTATGGTAAGTGTACACAACTGTACTTTCTCCAGAATGGTGCCTCCCTCAACTCAAGTTAAGGAGAAGAAAAAATCCAGGACCACAAAGAAAAAAGCTCTTCTTTTTTTTCAAAACAGGTTTATTGTTTTAACATATAAGAGAAATATCATAACAATTTTATACAAGTAATTAAAAATAGGTATTATTATAATATTCAACAAAACAACTAAAGTATTTACAAAGACATCCACTACAATCAGATCAATTAATTAAACTAAAATACCATGCTATTGAAATTAAAATTTTTTTAACAAATTTTGTAAATTATCCCATACAATAAAATAAGATGTTTTTCTATTTGTTCTAGTCCTAATTGTGTTTATTTCCATATGGCACACTATATTCATAATATTTTTAAATTCATTGAACGAAGGAGGTGTATCTGAAATCCAATTTCTAGTTATTATTTTCCTAGCCACTGCTAGAATAGACCATAACAAGGGAAGCTTAACCTTTTAACACTTTGAGGTACAGGTGTGTTGAATAATATAAGAGATTTAGAAATAATGAAATTATCTGTAAAAGAGCCTGCAAAAATTCATTAATTGACTTCCAGTATTCTTTCAATTTTATACAGTCATAAAACATATGAGCCCAGTCAGCATTAATTTCTACATTACATCTCTTACATAGATTATCTTTATTATTTATTTTATTCATCATCAAAGGTGTATAAAAGATCTATGTAAAAATTTCCATGTATAAAGTCTCCAGACAATGGAAGACGTAGTTCTATAAGCAGATTCCAATATATATTGTTTATCTTGTTGATTTGGTGGGTCCCCATTAATAGAAGTGAAATAATTCCAGTATGAATCTACACTGTAAAAAGTTTCTTGTCTGATAACTTTATGTATGTATGAAAGTTTACCTTTATCAGAAACTTTATGTTGTAAATTTAATATCAAGTAATCAATCAGTGTTGGAATAGATTCTTTAACAGTTATAGACATTAAATCTATTTTATTAATGAGATGTTGTCTAAAGGTCTGAACCTCTAACCAGCAAGTTTCACTTAGATCAAATTCTTGTTTTAAGAAATCTAGATTTTTAACTTTATTATCAGATATCAACTGATACCAGTACTTTAGATCATTATCTATAGCTAAATGTGTTCCTTCAGATGTAGATGACAAAAGCATACCCTGAGTATACATTATAGGAAATACAATAAAATTCCATTCCCTATACTTAGGGTGCATGAATATAAAGTTACGATAACTAATAATAATATTTAATGGGTAACAAACCATATGTTTAGGTGTAATAGGTGAAGTACAAAATTCCTTTAGTAACCATAACATGGAGTTATTTACAATCATATTTTTATGTGTTAAGGAGATTTTCATGAAGTGTATACTAATTAGCTCCCAATAATCTTTCCATTTTGTGACATATGACTGATCTATTAGTAAAGTAATAACTTTTACAATAGAAGAGATAGTATATAAATTAAAGTCTGGAAAAGAAATACCCCTTGAGACCAGCTATTAGTATGTTTCTTTAATGCAATCCTAGGTCTATTAGGTGCCCATAAGAAATTTAACATTAGTGTGTTCAGTTTCTTGATAATTATTTTTGTAGGTGGAAGTATTATTGATTGTATTAAGTATAAAATCTTGGGGAATATTATCATTTTAATAATTGTAAGTCTCTCTTCCATAGTAAAAACATATTATTCCAGGTATTAAAAGATTTTGTATATTAAGAAAACAGGTATTATAATTATTATATATAATAGATTTAATATCTTTAGATAGTATTATACCTAAATAAGTTATCTGACCTGAATTGGGTACATATTTAGTAAAATCACTAATGAGAATATTTTTTCGTGTATATATAGGTAGTATTTTAGTTTTTCTTCATTGAATATTAAACCAGAAATACTTTTAAAATTCATCATGTTATCAAATAGAGACTGTATAGAAGAATTAGATCCTGCTGATGTAATTAGAACATCATCTGCAAAAGTTGAATTTTGGATGTTGTATTTTCATCTATTTCAAAACCCTCTATGTCAGTACTGTTTCTGATCAAATTAGCCCAAGGCTCCATTACTAAAGTGAATAATAGTGGAGAAAGTGGACATCCTTGTTTTGTACCTTTAAGAATGGGTATTTTTGTGAAACATATGTTCCTACCTTAATATAAGCCAACGTTCCTTTGTATAAATGTTCAATTAGATTTACAAATGCATCCGAGAAGTTTGTGCACTTCATTAAGGTAAACAGATAGTCCCAACTTACTGAATCAAATGCTGAACTTATATCAAGACTAATAAGTGTTAAATCTTTCTTTTTCCTATTTGCAAAATCTATTAATGTTAAAGTTCTTCTTATATTATCAAAAGTATTTCTATTTACAATGAAGCCTGTCTGATCTATATCTATAATGCCGGAATGATTGTCTTCAATCTATCAGCAAAGATATTCATAAACATTTTATAATCAACATTAAGTAATGAGATGGGCCGATATGAAGAACATCTAGTTGGATCTTTATTAGGTTTTAACATTGGCGAAATAAATGTATATTGCCAAGATGGGGGGTTATTAACTCAGTTTGGGCCAATATAAAACCTTATGTATTAATGAATATGTATTTTTAGAAAGGATTTTATATATCTCTGGTATAATACCATCATTACCCGGTGCTTTGTTTGATTTAAGCTTATTTATTTGTGTAATAACTTCTGTATATGAAATACCCTTGTCCAATAGTTTAATATGTTGTTTATTAAGCTTTTATTCATATTTGTGGTTATAAACTCCTTTATTTTATCTTTAGGTTCCATGTTAATATTATTATGGTTAATTTTGTGAAAGTGATTTCTAAATTCATCTAGTATTTCTGGTATACTAGAAACATTCTTCTTTTTCCTTAGAGAAAAGATTTCTTTGATATGGTTTTGTTTATTCAACCTTTTGTTTTATTTTTAAGTCTATGTAAGTATTTGGGGCTTATTGAATAAGACAAAACTTGTATTTCTAAAGTTATTTTAACTTTATGAGTTAAAATTTCATTGTATTTCTCATTTAGTTTGTTTATTTCTTCAATAACTTTCTTGTCCATAATATGTTCTTTATTATTATGTTTATAAGAGTCTAATTTACTTTGAATATCTAACAATTCCTTATCCCAAGATTTCCTTTTATTATTATACCATCTGATACTTTGTCCATATAGATATGATTTTAAGGCATCCCAAACATAAACAATGGAGATTTCAGGAGTGTTATTTATGTCTAAAAAATGTTTTACTTCTGAAAGTATATATTCTTTATAGTCTTTTAGTTGAGTTAAGTATGCTGGTATCCTTTTGATCTGAACATTATGAGTATTTTTTATCATGAATTCAAAAACAATTGAATTATGATCAGATATAGGACATGAAATGATTTTGGAATTAATTAAATCTGTTACCATCTGGTTAGAAATAAAGACCCTATCTATTTTTGAATAAGTTTTGTATCTGTTAGAAAAAATGTGTATGGTAATGATTTTGAATCTATCTGATTATTAATATCATTCAAATGATAAGAATTAGCAAAATCCTTTAAATGTTTTGTATTAGATGTAATTCTTCTCTTTCCTATAGTGGTAGTATCACTTTCATGTAGTATACAATTAAAGTCACCAGCTAAAATAATATCTCCTATAGAGAATGATATGATCTTATCAAGATGATGTTTCACTGTATTAATACCAATTCCAGGTATCCAATATACATTAATTGAAGTGTAAGTCTTCCCATTAATTTGTATTGTAACCATACAAAACATTCCTTTGTCATCCTGATAAGACTTAATGGTTTTAGGAATGGGCATACTTTTATTCCATAAAATAGCCACTCCTCTTTTTCTGAGTGTGCTCTGAACTAACCAATACTGTATATTTGTTTGTGGCTAGTTTATCAATATCTTTTTTCAAGAGATGGGTTTCTTGTAGGAAGACTAAGTTGGCCTTATGTAAATTAATGTATCTTATTAGGCTTGCCCTTTTACATGGATTATTCAATCCATTAATGTTTAAAGAAATTCCTTTTAAAGATGTCATTTGGCATTTTTAAAACTTAAGAATCTTATGATCAAAATAACAAATAACAAGATAAGTAATGTTACATCTCCTCATTTAGGTGTACCTTTAAATATAGCTGTATTTATTGAATCTCTTATGGGATTTCGTATAGGATTCAATTTTGTTTGTAGTGACAATGAATGTACAAAATATATTGTGGATGTCAAAACTATATACAAATAACAATGAACAAGTGAAAATAATGTAAGGATTAAACCTTGCATCCAGCCTGGAGTTGTAAACTCCAACTTAGAGTAGTATTTACCACTCAAGTTAACCCCTACCCTAAGCAGCAGTATGTCAGCTACCACCTTATCAATTTAATACTAGTTATATTTAACTGAAGTTAACAGTTTTCAATTCAATTATCTAGCAAGACAAGACTACACATTTGGTAAAACAGCATCATATAAACTAAAATAAACCTTTTTTTTTTTTTTAAAACTGTTCATACTACTATATACATCCATGTAATATAAAACACTTGTATTCAAATAGCATTCAAATAATCTTGATGTTAGAAATCAAGAGGAGAGAAAAATAAGTTCTAATATTCATTTAAATCAAAAACTTTGGTTAATATGATTCAGACATTACATATATTAGGATGCATCTATTTTCTGTCATGTAAATACAGTTAACAGCTTCCAAAAACCTTGAATTGCTTGTATATGAGCATTTACTCAAACTCATTATTGCCAATAGAATAAAATATTGTATTCATAGAAATTGTTATAAATCATACTTCATAGTTAAGCAGATTCTCAGAAACATTTATATACATATCTACATACACACACATATACACACACATATATATATATATATATATATATATATATATATATATATATATATACACATACATACACACATACACACATATATATATATATATATATATATATATATATATATATATACACACATACACATACACACACACACATACACACGCACATACACACACACACAAACACACACACACACATACACACACACACACACACACACACACACACACACACACACACACACACATACACACACACACACACACACACATACATATATATATATATATATATATATATATGATCTCACTGAGTTGTATCTTTACTGAGCACCATCTTACATTGCTGTCCCTTCAATAAATCTGTCTGCTTTATACAAAATAATGCACAGCAAACACATTTTAGTAACCAGATTTTACAAACATGCTATACTACTGCTTTAAAATATATCACATGACAATTTCTTCCAGTATAGAGTTATAAAATTATTTATGCTTGTCAATCAGATGAATTAAATGAGTTATAGTAATGTATATGTTTGGGACATAGGTTTTAACACATATTATTAATCTGCTATTCCTGTATCTGTGATGTGTCAGTGTGATATCTAGGTCAAAGGTAAGACCAGCTGCTTTCAGCTTCTCTGTGAGAATTCTGAGAATTGAAGCTTTTGAAGTAGCTCATGGACACTGTGCATGAGACAGCCCACATCCCAGATTGTCTCTCTTAACATTTTGGCGGAAACTTATTAAAACTAGTGACAAACATTCATTTAGCAGTGTAAATGCATTTAAACATGACAAAACCTTCACAATGCATTCTACAGGTTATTACAGACTCTATGTAAGTGAAATCAAGCCCAAAATTATTAAGTAACAAAACTCAACATTTTTGTCCCAACTCAACTCCTATGCGAATCTTATTATTTACTGTGTCTATATGATCAAAAGTATTTCTATATATTAATAAAGAAAAGAAAAAGAGAGTAGAAAGTAAAAGGGTGTAAGGCAGAAATAAAAAAATGTAAGAGAAAGCTATAAGAAGTATATACAATAGAATATTACTTACTGTTTATATTAATAGAGTTAAAAATAAAACATATTATTTACTATTATTTAGTTCTAATTATTATTAGTTAAAGCATGACAGATTATTTACAAACAAGCATAAGCAGTGTAATCAAGAAAGTATAATTAGGTAGTGTCATTCCTGTATCTGTGATGTGTCAGTGTGATATCTAGGTCAAAGGTGAGACTAGCTGCTTTCAGCTTCTCTGTGAGAATTCTGAGAGTTGAAGCTTTTGAAGTAGCTCATGGACACTGTGCATGAGACAGCCCACATCCCAGATTGTCTCTCTTAACATTTTGGCGGGAAACTTATTAAAAACTAGTGACAAACATTCATTTAGCAGTGTAAATGCATCTAAACATGACAAAACCTTCACAATGCATTCTACAGGTTATTACAGACTCTATGTAAGTGAAATCAAGCCCAAAATTATTAATAAGTAACAAAACTCAACATTTTTGTCCCAACTCAACTCCTATGCAAATCTTATTATTTACTGTGTCTATATGATCAAAAGCATTTCTATATATTAATAAAGAAAAGAGAGTAAAAAGTAAAAGGGTGTAAGGCAGAAATAAAAAAAATGTAAGAGAAAGCTATAAGAAGTATATACCATAGAATGTTACTTGCTGTTTATATTAATAGAGTTAAAAATAAAACATATTATTTACTATTATTTAGTTCTAATTATTATTAGTTAAAGCATGACAGATTATTTACAAACAAGCATAAGCAGTGTAATCAAGAAAGTATAATTAGGAGTAGCATTTGAAGAACATATAAACTTTTAAAGGAAAAAAAAAATGTATCAAATTACTGACCTTATTTTTCCTCTTCAGAAAGAGAAACAAGTTAAATCACAGCTTGCCATTAAATCTCCAGATATTTTGACTAGTTATGAAACAAAACATTTCTTTGCACACAGAGAATAACTTTGATTAAATCTTTTTCAAAATATTTGTTGCTTCTTGGAAATGCAGGAACTATATTTAAAAGATTAATAATAAAATAAAATGATGAGAGAGAAAAAAACATAGTACAAATCATTTGTTTTTAGTCTCTTCTTCTTCTCTGAAGTCTTCCACGAAGTTTCAGTTGCCAGTCTCTTTAACGAAGGACTAGCCCATTCCATTTCTTCTATTTTTTCCAAAATCTTATTTTTTTGATAAACAGTAAAGCAGAGTCTAAGTCATCGAAAATTTTAGGACCATCAGGAAGGAAGATTTTAAGCTTGGCAGGAAACAGAAGGTATGTTTTAAACTGTGCTTTTTAAGCTCCCTTATTAGTGGCAGAAAAACTTTTCTTTTAGCTAATACCATGGAAGAATAGTCATTGTCAAAACGCACAGTTGTTTCATTAATCTTAACAGGAGCTTTAGCCCAAGCAGATTTAAGAACCATCTCTTTATCAAAAGATGATAGAAATCTAACTATAACTGATCTAGGATAGTTTTTGTTAGAGTTAGTATTAGCTATAGATCTATGTGCTCTTTCGATACCAAAAGAGAATGCTTCTGGTAAATCTAAAGTTTTAGGGAGCCATGTTGTTAAAAAGAAGTAATATTGTTACCTTCAATATTTTCTGGCAGTCCAAAAATCCTAATGTTATTGCGCCTAGATCTATTTTCCAGGTCATCCAGCTTTGTTTGTAAATGTGTATTTTGTTTCAGCAGAAACTCAATGTTGATTTCCTCTTCTTGTATTCTATTTTCCATGTCATTCACAGCTTCTTCTATGCCTGTCATCTGGATCTTCTGTTGTTGCAGGTCCATATGTAACAAGTCTATTTGTTTTGTAGTTTTTTTATGAAAGTGTCTATTTTAGTATCCATTTTATCCATCCTAGCAGTAAGTTGCTGGACTATAATTATCAGAGACTGAAGTTCTTTCTTGATGCTGGAGTCTTGAGAATTTGTCTTACTGGAACTCATTTCAGACTGATAAACTGACAGGAAAATTTCCAAAGTAATTTCTGACAGGAATATTATAAAGATTTCCTTTCTTTTTTAGATATAGTTCAAGAACTATATAAAACAAACATATTTAGAAAGAAAATTACTTCAAAAATTAATTTTTTAAGTAATTAATTCCTGTCAATGTAATGAAATTGGTGGAGCTGAAGAAATCTGCTGCTATCCTGTGTTCATCCTTGGTCACGCCCCCGAAAAAAGCTCTTCTGAGCTCTTGTAAATATAGCAAACAACTTAATACATTTACTACCATACACTAAGTTTGAGTGTTTCAGCCATGACCACAAATGCATTTTCGGCATTCATTTATGAAGTTGTAATATCTTTTGTAGTCATAAAGACATGCTGGTACTACATTGACAACTAACAATCATGCCCCTTAACAGCTTCTACCTTTGGGCGGCTGCCATCTTTGTCCTACTCTGATTACAACTCTGCTGGGGGCACTTCCTTTTTGTCATATTTTTCTCTGATATGATTACTAACTGCTCTGTCTGGCTTAATAAATATACAACTAGCTACAACTTTGCGAACATTGTGCTTAAATATGCTAATAGTACTTCCACTCGAGTAACAATTAACATTATACATGGATGGTGCAGCAGAAATGACCTTACCTCCAAGATTACAAAATGCACCATTTTGGCATTTTACAAACCCAACTAACTTTATACATACTGATGGGCAACAACTAACAGTTGACAATATAGTAATAACTTTGGAGTCTTTGTAGATGATGACCTTTAGTTTGTTCTCATATAGCCACTGCCATCCATAAAGCATACATAGTTATTCAGCTGATCCTCTGTAACCCTGACAGAGAGAGAATTATCCCTTTTATATAGCTTTTATTGGACTAGTTGTAGAATACTGTAGTATGTATTCTGATCTACTTGCATACCTTCTAGTACAGCTGGAGAAGATAGTAAAATTCCTTACAAAGAGAAATGAAGGGCTTTAAAACTTGTGTTATAATATGATACTAATAGTAATAATACAGGAGCTAAATTTTTGGTATCTTATATTCTTAGAGGAGATCTGTGCTTGACATACAGAGCTGTAAAGGGCCCCATAGTATTTGAAAGGGGGAAGAGGCTTGCATAATTGTTATGGTGCTTACCTTAGAAACACAAGGTGCAGGGTTTGATTCTCACATGGGGCGATTGGCTAGGCTTAAAATGGCCCATGAGGGCAGTTAGTCTAGTACTAATCTATGAAAGCTATGAAATCTATGAAAATCTATGAAAACTTTTGTTTAAAATACTCCCTGCTGACTGACCTAAATACAACAGGACACTCAATCACGGTAAAAAGTTATATTTTCCATACTGTGAAGCATGTCAGTTTTATATTTCCTGACTCCCATGTCTCTGAAATAATCCCTATTAAATTTAACTGTAATTCATACCTGCATGGAGTAACTGGATGACTATATGGACACCTGCATATTTCTGCATGGGATATGAGGCATTCGGCTTCTCGATGACCAATAGACCATGAGCTTGTTCACCAAGCCTATGAACCTATCTTCTTTCAATAAAGAACTAATTGGATTTGGATAGTGGTCTGACCTAGAAATGAACAATTCATCAGCATATGACAAATCCTTAATTTACTCGTTTTAATCCTGAATGAAGGAAATAGACTTTATTATGGTTTATTGAGCAATGTGTGGATGACATTCTCTCCTAATGAACACAACCACTCATTGCTTCATGTGGATCAAAAAGAAAAAAAATGCAGGAGGGCAAGTTACCTGCACCGCTCCATGGTGCCACAACTGTGCTTTAACGGAAATAGCAGTAGCAATGATTTTCTTATGACAAACAGTTTCCCATTTGTGTTCATTGATTTGTCGTCTTGTTTAGTGGTCACTAGGTCACTTGATCATGTATAGAACATCCATGTTAATAACTACTTCAAAATTAAGGGAAATTGATAACAGGCTGAGGCAGTGAACCCTTATATAGGGCAAGATGTTGAGAAAAATATTTGTTGATCAGAATTTTGCCTACATCTGTGGGAGATTAACTGGTTGTAGTTTCATCTGAACCAAACAAAATATAGGCAGTTCTGTTGCTCCTTCCGTACCCCCTTATTTATATATACCAACTTTATTGTCATAAAACCATGGAAAAAAAGTTAAAAAATACAGCAAATATTTGCCAGTGCTTTAATGGAAAGAACATCATCAGTGATTTCCTATGACTTCCCTTGAAAACACCAAGCCACACCGGCAATGATTTTCCATGACCAGCACCATACAACAAGTTACATCTCATCCAGTTGTGATCAAGTGTTGCAACCTTGTCCAGTGATTGTTCAACTAGTAGCAAAACAGCCACATTAGCAAGTAGTTAAAACATTAATAGGCACTGAACAACGTCCCTTACGATGTACTTCTAAAAGGACGTGAAAAGGTTTTGCAAATTACAACTTTCAGTGCTCTGTAAAGCTAGTGAGCAAAACATTTTCTTGGATTCTTGTCTGGATCACTGTTTTTTACTGGAGAATGTGAATCCGAGTCGTGTGTTTTTCCTCATATCTACTGAAGCGACTGCACTAAGTTAAGCTTTTTATAATATTATTAACATACAATTGGCCAGTGAGGAAGGGACACTTGAGATACAGTGACTGCTTCTGAACTCCTGTTAAATTACATCCATTAATAAAAGTGAAGGAGTTTGATGAGTTGTGTGAAAACTGCCATTTTCTAGGGCTTTATCCATAAAAAGGCATAAGACACGTGCATCTGACACACAAAATGTTATCACCTCTTCCATTGTTGGGGAGGGGATTAATGTTTACTGATTTTCAAGAGTGAAGGAAACTCCCTTGTTGGTAAATATATAAACGATAGGAGAAAAGGAGGCATCAGAAGCTTTTACATATGTCTTTGTAGAGCAGTGGTCAGTGAGAACTGAGGGCAGTACTATAGACATTGAAAGGTTTTCTGATTATTGGTTAAATCTTGTATGGCACTACTACCCAGTTTTGGTCAGGCTTTGTCAATATGGTTACCATTTGGAACTGTGAAAACCTTTTGAAGATCTCATTAAACTGGTTTGTCGTTTAAATATTCAATAATGATGTAGTTATGCTTTGTAACAAATGAGCTGTGGATATGTGGATTATGCTGATAGTTGAAATTGTGGCGATCAGTTATACATTTTAGGAACTTTTACCTTCAGTTGGCCAGGAGGCATTCTCATATGTCTGAATCATTGTTAAATGTAGATATGGCTAGGAATAATTACTGTTGACCTGTAGAAGGTAAGAGGAGGACTGATCCAGGCCTTCTCCGTGACATTTGATTTTAGATGGCATGGTAGTGGTGTCCTTGGAAAAACTGGTAGTATGTTTCATGGTTTGGTTTATTTTTACACTGTCAAGTTGTATAAGATCAGACCAGCTTTTGTAGGTTTTGGTCATTTTTAGCACTTTTATTTTGTGTAAAAATAAAGCAGTGGTGAGGAGAACATGGATATGTTGGGGCATTTACATGCTGCCCCTATCCTTGAGGGGCAAGGGTACTAAACTTGTGGTGGATTTATGTTACCCATCCACTCCTCCAAAGTATGCTTGACTTTATGTGTAGTGGAAGAGTGTTCCATAGAAGTGGAATTCTCTGGGATACTTACCCATCCTTCCAACATGTTCTGTTTATGTAGCAGAAGAGACTGAGAGCCCTTGAGCAGGTGTTGGACTTGGAATGAGCAGGTGTTGGACTTGCAATGAGTAGTAGCTGTGTAACGATAAGGTCTGTTGAGGATCTATATGTGAGGCAGATATTGGCTTTCAGTATCCTATAGGATACTGAGAAGACGGGCAATGCTTTTGAGATGGACTGCATACGTTTTAATCATTCAGGGCCTTGATTTTCTTAGTAAGGAAGTGTTGTGGATGTTCCAGGTGTAACAGATGTTTAGACAAGTACATACCAAAAGGGGCATTATCCTCCGTGATCTGCCTAATGAGTGCAAAGTACAGTAGAATGATTACATTCCTAGACCTGAGTGCCGTACCTTTAGATATAAGCTGTGTAATCAAAGAACAACTTCTTGCAATAGTGGATATGCGGTGATCAAAGGACAGTTTGTTGTTCTGAGAGGCTGTATTTTAGGGGCAAATCATCTCCAAGCCTTCTCAGTGCTACAGTTTGTGTGCGAGGTGCGAGCCCAGCTTTCATTGTTGTAGTAGAAAGAAAATAGTGAATACAAACTGAAATATTAAAGATGAGGTTTAGGTTTCCAGATGTAGAGAGTTAAAAGTGGAGGAGAGATTCTGATTTGCTAAGACATAACAATAGGTTTGGTCCCCTTGTTCTAGACTATTTAAGTGAAACTTGGGGCTATTGTAACTTTTTCTTTGAAGGAGTGTTGCTTGGCTTTTGTGATCTTTTGCTTACATTTTTTCCTCAGTGTGCAGTAGATTTTCCAGCCATCAGCCATGATGCTGTTTTCTAGATAACTCACAACCTTCCTTTTTAGTTAAAGGGTAAGCATATCTCTGTGTAATCCAGGAAGCAGTTTGATGATACAGTATTATTTTGATTAGTGAGAAGAAATTACTGCTATACAGGAAAGGGGTATTTACAAAAAATTCCAAGGAGGTGGTGGTAGAGATGTCTCATAGTGGCTGCTCTGCTGAACTGATTACAGAAGCTATTTTTTAATGGAGCCAGCAGGGAATCTAGGACTTGCAGCAGTAAAGGAAGTCTTTGTAGAGCAGTGGTCAGTGAGAATTGAGTGCAGTACTATAGACATTGAAAAGTTTTCTGATTATTGGTTAAATCTTGTATGGTAGAAATTAACACTTGCAGATGTACTTTAAAGACAAGGGTTCCATTCAATGTTGTCTACCTAAATCAGGTGACTGATTAATAATTGTAGTACATTTTTATCAGATATGCCCAGCTCTTGGCATAGAAGGACTAAGTCCTTTGATCATCAAGTGTTAGTTACATTAAGGAAACCAGTTTTCATTGTCCAGTTAATAATCAGTGGTACATCCTTATGATCCAAAGAGGTCTTAGTCCCCCCCCCCCCCCGTATTCCTCACTTAGGCCAGTCATTAAATATAATACTCCATTTGATATGTCTTTTCCTAAGCTCATATGGCAGTGTGAAAGACATCAACATTTTCTAACAAAGATAATTAAGGATCTTGGCTGCCTTAGCTACCTGGATGGATTAAAAATCTTTCTATTTTATCTGCCTTGTACAGAGTGGCTTGCCTTATCTTGTACATTTGAGAAACATATTAACATTAGGAGGATTCACGTCAAAACCTTTGACTTACATCACTAGTTTTACCTGTGTAGCAGCATTGACCTTTTTTGAATTTTGTCTTCCTTGCTCTCTTCCTTAATCCCGTGTTCTTGGCTTGAAGATCTCTATTCCTAAACTGCTTTCTTAACCCCCACATTTTCTCTCTAGTCCTCCTAGTACATCCATAACCTTTTTCCATATCTCAATATAATTCAGTCTTCTGAAATCCTAAGATGCAGCTTTTCGTTTTGGTCTCTTGTTTACTGCATAGTCTTCAAGACACAGTTGTGTTGTCACTCTTGACTAACAAGAGTTTCACTTATCTATCTCAGACTATCCTTGGCCTGAACTACCCAAAGCATTTCACTCTTTCTGGTATATTTTTTTACTAACCAATTAAACCTTGCCTAAAACAGTCACTGCCTTCCTCCCCCTTTTGGCTCTAGTTACAAATCCTTTTATGTTCCAGGCAGATTAAGATATGTGTGAAAATAATAATTTAGTGCATAGAACACTGTGATTACACTTCACAAATGAGAAAAATACAAGCTTCTTACTATCTTTCTGATACTGAAAGGTATTAAAGGTGTTAAAGGCAGATCTTGTGGTGGGGATTAACAGTGGGCAGCTGTGTACCAGCCAGCAAAGAGCAGCAATAGAAAGTAAAACACCTTCAAAAGCTGCTAAAACTTCACTCTGCCACACGTATAAAATGTTGTCAGAAAGAGTGTCTAACAGGTTTTCAAAGCCATTCTTTCTTCAGAGGTACACTTCATTTCTGTCTGCTGTCTGTTTGGCACTAAGCATTTTGCCAACTTTCAAACACTTATAAAACATTTTGCACTCATCATTTTTTTTGTAACTGGTATTATATAGAATAGAGTAAGCTCTGTTTTCTACAGAGGATTATGATTAGGCCTCACTAACCCTAACCTTTATTGGGTGTTTATATATGGATGCCAACATTCAACTCTCAAGCGTCAGTCTTGAGCTGGTTTCTTGGCATCCTTGTCTCTAACTCATAAAATGGTTACAAATGGATACCCAGTCATAATCCTGTTTTCTTTGTATCCCAGTCACTTGTTCTCTCCTTCAGTTTCATTTTACTCACTTGATATGTCCAGGGGCTTACAGACTAACAATCTGCTCACCCTTCCCTTCGTTTTCATTTAATTGAACTGCTAGCACACTGAACTTGGATTTTGATTTTTGCTTCTCCCTCATTATATTCCTTGGATGATAATTTTCATTCTCACTGAGCTCATAGTCATTGCTATCTCTTGTATGTGATGCTGGTCTCCAGCCATCTTTATTGTGTCTGTCATTCCTGTATACAATTTGTCTTGCTACCTCCATGTCTCTCACTGGTTTGTAACTAGCCATGTCTCTGTGTCCACTTTCTCATTTTTTTATTATCACTTACTACCCACCCATTTTCCTAGGATCCTTTGATTACCATGTACAACCCAGAAACTGCATTCTATACTGCTTTTGTTCAGGAGGTTTCCTGTCATTTTTATTTTACTTTATTTATTCATGTACATATGTTTGTATGGGTCACATTCAGAAGAATGACTTTTCAGAAAATCAAACTTCATGTGGTTGAGACCATATGATAAACCTTCTGAAAAGTCAAAGTATGTATGGAAATGCTGGTACAGTAGGAATAGGGGTAGATGCACTTTTCCCTACTGTAGTGCAGTTTGACTTGGTATATATATTTTACAGTGGGTGTTGGGGGCACAGTGGGTCTTACCCCCAGTGAAAACACAGATTTTGGTTGTTTTCTCAAGTTCAGCTTTTCGGAAAGTCAGTCAAATGGTCTTGACCATATCAAGTTCAACTTTTTGAAAAGTCAGTCTTATGACATTGATCCATGTGTGAATGTATGTATAGTTTCTTAATGGAAAGTGTGCGGTTCCAAAGTCTCCTTTCATCCGTGTCCTGGATCAATACCAAAAGTTTATTGCATTCATTTCTTTATACAGTGACTATAAAGACATTTAAAACGTGATATTGTTGATCATAGAAATTCACACTTATGATATGGAACAGTTAATATACAGTATTTACCCTGTGTATTCTTTTCTTGTACTATTTTCTGTTAGGAGACCCCCCCCCCCCCGAATCTCTCAACAGTGTGCACTCCAAATAAGGCAGGTACTAAGCTAATATTCCCAAACTACCTCCATATCTGTTTCCCACCCCTTTGAAATTATAGCTGCTCCAAGAAGACAGAGAATACACTCAAGATATATAACTGCAACCAAGGGCACATAAAGGCAGCTGCAGTCCCTCTTAAACCTTATGTATGTCCCAATATAATTTTTATTTACTGTCTGTTGTAAAGTTTAAGTCATAACTCTGGTATCAAATAACTCCCTTAACCTACTAAATGTAAGTTTGGCTTGCACACAGAAATGGGATTCTGACTATCAGCATATTATAATAGATAAGAAATGTTGCACTCTCCAACAACCGAACCAAAATAAAACAATTTAGAGTCCATTCAAAAAGCACCTGTATTCCCCTGCAGAAGTACTGAACAAAGTGAACCAACTCACTATGCATATAAGCATCTTTAATAGTCACATAGTAATAACCTTGCTAAAATATATATAAAAAATACATTTACTATTAATGATAAAATTATTCACAAAAACATAATATAACCCAAACTAATGTCAATATTTGCACAAGGAACACAAAAAAAAAAATGTGTGCCATTTTACATTTTTTTCATGTTCCTTGTGCAAATATTGGCATTAGTTTGGTTTATATTATGTTTTTGTGAATAATTTTATCATTAATAGTGAATATATATTTAGTAAGGTTATTGTGAGTTGTATGTAGTGAAATATATTGCAATGAGCTTTATTCCTGTTTCTTTAAATGACAGATTATTTAAAATTCAAAATATAATTGTTAGAGTGATTTTATTGGTTGTAAGTAACTATATAAGCACACTTAATGACATTTTTTATCAGATTCTGATGAAGTCTGTGGTTTGCCGACAAAAGCGCTTGATCTATGTGACCTAAAGATTCTTATCTGCATAGTGAGTTGGTTCACTTTGTTCAGTACTGCTGCAGGGGAGTACAGGTGCTTTTTGCATGGACCCTAAATTATCAGCATATTATCCCAACTGATTGCAACCTGAAGTTGTATTTCAGGTCCATTAAAAGTGGACACTTTATTCTACGACCCCATCCACGAAATTGAGTGTTCCAGACTAACACTTTTATCTTCAGACATCTTTGCTAACTCTAAAATCTCCTTTCACATTATTCCTTTTTAGACATGTTTTTGAATTTAGAAATTAAACAATTCTTAAAGGCAGGCAGTGTCCTTATCTTACAAGATGGTAATACTTTATTTCACTTGTTGTTTATAGGTTCATAGGTTCATAGGTTCATACTAGGCTATCTGCCCAAGGGCATTTATAAGCCTAGCCCATAGTTATTTGGCTTTCGCCACCCCTTTAGTTTGAATAAAACTATGCCCATTATTTTGCTGTGCCTCTGTCAAGCAGTGACACTGAAGTAATCCCTGGGGTATATCTGCGATCCCCCATCCATTGGTCAAGATTCCTCTTGAACAAGGCCAGCGAGGTGCTCTGCCTCACATGTACCGGGATTTTGTTCCACAGCATAGGGAGTCTCTGGGTGATGAATCTGTCCCTCCAGCATGTTCTATTAATAACCGTGTCAAGGTTTAAGTCTCCCCTTGTGGTTCTGAGGGATCTAGATTTTTGAGGTGAAGCATATTCATCAAATCAGGGTTTGACATGGCCTTATATGTCAGGCACAGGTCACCTCTGAGCAAGCGGTATGAGACTGAATAGAGCTGGAGTTCTTTCAGTCGGGCAGCATAAGACATATTTTGAGACCCTTTATCCTTTTGGTGAGGAACTTTTGTGGCCTTTCCAGCTGCTGCAGGTGTCGGGTCAGATACATTCCGAATGGGGCATTGTACTCAATCATAGGTCTTATGAGTGATGAGTACAGGCGGGCGATGACCTCCCTTGATCTAGATGTGAATCCCTTCATGATCAGGTGGGCAATGTAGAAGGTTTTCCTAACTACTTTAGCAACATGAGTGTCAAACGAAGGCTACAGTCAACCTGGGTCCCCAGATCCCTGATGACTTCTTCTGTGCTCAGTGGATTGCCACCTATATGGTAGCTAGGGGTAACCTTGTTTTTCCCGAAGGGTATGACTATGCATTTCTTGGCATTTAACTTTAGGCCATGGCTCTGGCACCAGTTATCCGTTTCTGTGAGGCCCTTCTGAAGGATATCTGTGTCAGATGTGTTTTCGACTATGGCCCAGTTTGCAGTCATCTGCAAACTTTGTCAGCCATAACCCTCCTGTGTTTGCTTGTACTTCAGAAAAGTAAATGCCGAACAAGAGTGGACCCAGGACTGAGCCCTGTGGGACACCACTTGTGACAGGCTTTGAGTCTGACATGGCTCCAGCAACTCTGACCCTGTGGGTTCTGTCACTTAGCCAGTTTGCAACCCATCTTGTGATGTATGGGTTTACATTCAAGCTGATGAGTTTTTCGATGATACCTGAGTGGGGTATTGTGTCGAAGGCCTTTGCCAGGTCAAGGTAGGCTGTATGGACTGCCTTTCCCTCATCAATGGCCTTGGTGACTGTTTCAAAAGTCAACCAAGTTTAAAAGGCATGATCTGCCTTTGACAAAGCCAAACTGGGTTGGATCCAAAGTCTGCAAGTTCCCTATGTCTTTATTTATGAGTTCCATTATAATCCTCTCCATGGCTTTGCAGATAAGGCTTGTCAAGCTAATGGGACGGTAATTTCCAGGGTCGGTGGAGGCACCGCCTTGTGAAGTGGGACCACAGTCGCCGTCGCCACTCCTTGGGTACGTATCCTGAGGTGAGGCTAAGATTAAACAGCTGTCCTAACTGCGGGTTTAATTCCTCATTGAGTTCGTGGAGCACACAGCCGGGGACACCATCCGGTCCCATGGATGCTGTGTTTTTTGCTTTGGAGAGAGCAGTTCTCACCTGGGCGTTTGAGATGTTTGGGGGCTACAATCCTCTGGTATAGATATCTCTCCTTTTGGGGAGGGGAGAAGTTTGCACTGAACCTATCAGCCAGTATGTTGGCAATGTGTGTAGGTTCAGTAATCTTCACATCATTTTGAACTAATTCTGAGCATATCTGGGAGTTTCCTCCTAGGTTTCTAACATAGCTAAAGAAGGCCTTATGATTGTCTTTTGAGTCCTTGGCAATTTTTCTCTCAAAATTTGCCTTGGATGATTTTATGAGAGCTCTTAGTTTTTTAATTGTAATGATCAAAGGTGTCTTACCTTTCAAGGATTTTGCTCTATCTTGTAGTAGCTTCCTCCTTTTGTTGTAGAGCTTGTTTATGGCTGGGGTCCACCAGACTGGACGCTTGCCTTTGGTACAAAGAGTCTTAGTTTTGTTTGGGATTGCCTGATCCATGCAGTCCTGTAGGTGCTGGTAGAAGGCATTTGTAAGTGATTCAGCGGTTTGAGTAATGTTTACCACTGGCTCAGGGGCCTTAAAGGAGACCACACTAGTTTTTAGAAGTGTGAAGTCGGCTTTTGAGAAGTTTTTCACTGTGGTCTTTTTATTTCAGGTGGGGCGGGATGAGGACCTCCAGCGAGATTAGTTTATGATCTGATCTCACCAGTGAGGGGTATACTTCGGTGTTGAACATTGTGATCCCATGTTCGTGATGATGAGATCAAGTATGTTTTCTCCTCTTGTGGGGATGGTGACTAGTTGTTCCATGGCATTTGAGTTTATGAACTCCAGGAACCTTTGGGCTAGAGTGTTTGGGCTTGAGTAGTGTTCCCAGTCTATATTAGGGTAGTTGAAGTCACCTAGTATGATGGTGTTTGGAGATACATTTATCCCCTCCATTGTTTTCAGGAAGGCCATGTGAGTTTCCTGAGTTTGAGAGGGTGGCCTGTAACATGCTACAAATTGCAGAGCAGTCTTGCCTATGGTTAATTGCACCTGGATGGTCTCCGATGCATCGTGCGTTGCCACCAACCTTGAGGTGTGGGTGTCCTTTATGAATATGGACACCCCCCCTCCTTTCTTGGTGTTGTCCGGATTTTGGGGCCGGAACACATGATATGATGTGAAACCTGATAGTGCTGGGGTGCTCTCAGGAGCCTTGAACCAGGTTTCTGTCACAGCACAGACATCGATGTTCTCCATACTGAGAAGGGCCTCGAGTGCGTGCATCTTGAGATTGAGACTTCTGGCATTGAGCAGCATTACCCTTAGTTTTTACTTTTTGTGTTCTAGGGTGGTAGGTTTAGAATTTGAGCCTTGCCTAAAAAAGGCACTATGGGGATGGCAAGAGCCTTTGCCAATATCCGGAAGCCTAGGGGTGACAGGTGCAAGCCATCCCTTGCGAAGCAGCGTGGCTTGTCCAGCATGTCATCCCAGGCAGACAGACATTGGATCCCCTTTGAATGACACCAGAATTTAAGCCAATTATTAAAGCTGATCATCTTATCACTGTATTGTGGCATCATTCTAGGTGAAGGTAGGATACTGCTCAAGGTCAGGGTCATACCTGCCTGGGCTACATAATCAGAGAGCTCCTCAATGTCTCTTTTCATGTAGTCCAAGGAGGTACGTCTCAGGTCGTTGACACCAGCGTGGACAATGACTGAGTCGTACTTGTATCTGCTGTTGAGAGACCTGAGTGCTTGTGTTATGTGGCGGATTCTAGCGCCCGACAGGCAGCTTACTGTGACCTTCTCCTTACTCAGTCTGGTGAGCAGGACGTCAGTGTGTCTGACTATGGAGTCACCTATGACAAGTATGTTTGGTGTTGTATTTGGCCTTAAGGGCAGTGACTGCTTTGCACACTGATTTTGTTGTTTATGTGTTGTTTGTGTGGTGTATTGAGTTTGCAGTTGCTTGGGTGTCTGCTTTGGAGGCCTCTGCTGTTTAGGTAAATTTTTACTCAGAGCCTCCGAGTATGTCTTAGTGTGTTTATGTGTTTGATTCAGTGGTGTGGTTGAGTTATGTGAGACTGGTATTGTGGTGTGTGTAGTTGCCTTCTCCTCCTGCCTGGTCTTGCCAGTCCTGAGTTGAGAGAGCTCAGCCTCCAGTCTGGCTAAATAGCTGCATCTCTCACAAGTGTTAGTGTTACATGGGAGGAGGAGAGGGTTGTCCGTGTACATGAGGCAATTGTAACATTGTCTCAGAATTCCCAGATTCACCAACTGGGCAGGAGTGGACGCCAGCATCTGACCCTTCGACATGCTAGAAAGAATTATGAGTTGGTATGAGACAGAAAAGTAGTGGGCTTAGCAGGGGAGTGCTTGACCTGCTAAGAGAATGCTTATAAGACAAGGGATATGCTTATAAGACAAGTGCTGAGCTTTTTGAGAAGAAAAAGCTATTTGGAACAAGTGCTGCACTTTTGAGTGTAGGTGTAAACTGTTTAGGTTCCTAACAGAGCAGTTCTAAGGGAAAAATTGAAGAACAGACTTTCTGGAGCCAGAAAGAGTTTAACCGGCGCTGCCCGATGCTGCTCTAGTGGCAACTCCACGCTAAAGCACGTTAAAGCGTGCTTGATAGCAGGGGCTGGAAAGAAGCAGGAATAGACCCAAAAGGGAAAATAAAACTACAGTTTCAAGTCAGTAACCACCTCTACGGGGGGCAGGGAAGCTGCTCAATGTTAGTCACTGCCACTGATCAACAGAGAGACCCTCCTTCAGCCCAAGCAAAAATGGCCTCACAGAAACTTTCAAACAGTTCAGGAACAGCAAGCCTGTAACTGAACTTTTTAACTCTCAGAAAAGTGGGAAAAAAGCAAGATTTTTTTTGTTTTTGTTTTTACAGAGATAGCAGAGGTTCACAAGTAATATCAAGTTATAACAGTGCAGTAAATGACCCCACACAAGAGTGCTAGGTCAAGGACAGAAAATATGCAAGTTTTAAGAAAAAAAAAAACGATTTAAAATTAAGTGCAAACAGGAAATTCAGCAAACAGCTTTTGGTTGTGCTCTAAATACAGCTACTAATACAGAAATCAAGTTTAACAAGCCAGAAAATGCTCAAGCTAGGCAGCTATGCAAAAAACGTAGCAAATAAACAGAGAAAAAATACTTAATCTCAAAAGTGGCTCCCTTCTTCTCTCAGCGTTTTTTCCTCTTGGAGGGTGCTTCACCAACAGCCAACAAGCCTGAAAAGACGCCCAAACCACGAGGCAACTAGGTTATAAGAGAGGAAGATGAAGGAGTTATGGAAATGACCCCTAGTGGCCAATAAAACTACAGTTTCAAGTCAGTAACCACCTCTACGGGGGGCAGGGAAGCTGCTCAATGTTAGTCACTGCCACTGATCAACAGAGAGACCCTCCTTCAGCCCAAGCAAAAATGGCCTCACAGAAACTTTCAAACAGTTCAGGAACAGCAAGCCTGTAACTGAACTTTTTTAACTCTCAGAAAAGTGGGAAAAAACAAGATTTTTTTTTTGTTTTTGTTTTTTACAGAGATAGCAGAGGATCACAAGTAATATCAAGTTATAACAGTGCAGTAAATGACCCCACACAAGAGTGCTAGGTCAAGGACAGAAAATATGCAAGTTTTAAGAAAAAAACGATTTAAAATTAAGTGCAAACAGGAAATTCAGCAAACAGCTTTTGGTTGTGCTCTAAATACAGCTACTAATACAGAAATCAAGTTTAACAAGCCAGAAAATGCTCAAGCTAGGCAGCTATGCAGAAAAACTTAGCAAATAAACAGAGAAAAAATACTTAAAATCTCAAAAGTGGCTCCCTTCTTCTCTCAGCGTTTTTTCCTCTTGGAGGGTGCTTCACCAACAGCCAACAAGCCTGAAAAGACGCCCATAAATATAAAAAACCCTAACAACATCTTTGAGTTTCATTAAAAAAATACATTTTGTCCCTTTGCTGCTGTATACACTGTAACATGCAAAAAAAGCTTGAAACACACTGATTATTTATATTTTACTTACTTGTGGCCTGGTACAACCCACTCTTTTCACCTTTTTACTTACTTGAGGGCTGGTGCAACCCATTCTGTTTGCCCTCTCTCCTCTGCTCTGGCTCATCCTGCTCCTCTACCCTATTCCCAATTCCCATCCACCAGCACTTCCTCTACATTTATACTTAACATTGCTCCACCCCTAATAATTTTCATCCAACTTATATAAATAACTCACACTCTGGTTTCAAACACCCCTCCCCATCTTCAAATTTCCCTCTTTCTGACTAGCTTCTCCTCCTGGACTTTCTACATACATTATAATTGCTGTGACTCACTCCCTGCAAACTATCATATTACTTGCATCCATTGCTATCTTTTTCTATCCTCTAACATATTACTTCCTTGGTTAATGTATCACTTAAATAAGAGTACTGTCATAACCTCTTCAGCCATTTTGATAGATTATTCCAGTTACTGCAGAGTCTCTCCTAGTTTATTTAACATTACCATCCTAAACTCTGTAAAAATTAAACAACTTCACACTAACTATAGCACTAGGGTTGCCACCCTTCCATTTTTTTTCTGGACTATCCGGAAATCAAATTGAGTCTCCTGTTGTCCAGAATACACTTTACAAAGTCCAGTATTCTGTTTCAAAAAAGGAAACAGACTATCAGAGTTTGTAAATCAGCTGATTTACTATGCTTTTTAACAGAAAAGCATAGTAAATCAGCCAAAATCAGGCATCAGGAATGGAAAAAGAGGGCATTCACCACCAGGTGATGTCTTAGTGATAACACAAAATGGGCAGAATGAGATCAGGATAGAGGGTGGGGATGGGTGGGGTTACTGGTGATGTGAGGAGTGTGACTTTACTCCGGTTTTAGCCACAACGAAAGGTGGCAATCCTATATAGCACCCTCTGGGGATGCCACCTTTTAATCGGGCCAAAGTGGGACGTGGGAGTGTGGCCATTATGACACTGGCCACACCCTCTACCATGACATTACCACAGGCGTGGTGACAGAGGTGCAGTTATGGGTACAACAGCTGATTGGCTGCTGGGGTGGCTAGCTGGCTGGAGTGGCTAGATGACTGGTTGGATGAATGACTGGCTGAATGAATTGATGGCTGGCTGGCTGGAGTGGCTAGCTGGATGGGAGTAGCTGGATGAATGGCTGGTCACTGCAGTAGTTAGCTGTCTGGCTACTGGAGTGGCTATATGGATGGATGGATGGATGGATGGTTGCACCGATGCATGAATGGTTGGCTGGATGTAAACCTC
The DNA here is from genome assembly GCF_019279795.1 of Protopterus annectens. Lineage (NCBI taxonomy): Eukaryota > Metazoa > Chordata > Ceratodontiformes > Protopteridae > Protopterus > Protopterus annectens. The sequence goes on from NC_056736.1 coordinate 393,468,901, forward strand.
TAAACTGTACAGATTTTTAAAGAATATCCAGATTTTTGCCTCATATTTTTATTCTGTTTCTAATAGAATTGGCTATGTAGCTGGCTAGCTTGCTTAGCTATTTGCTGGCTAGCTCAGCTGTTTAAAAAAAAAATGTCATTGCTACTTTTCCTAGCGGCTGTAGAAGCGGTAAAACAAACTGCTCTACAGCCGTGATCTTTGTAGGGCTCTTCCTGCCCCAGTCCCCACCCCCTTCATAAATTGCAGCCAATTGCTGCACAATTTAAAGCACCCAGACCTAACAGGGAACAGCTCTGCCTGCAGGTCCGGGTTGGTGACGTAACTGAATTGCTGTGAAAAAAACGGAAGTAATTGCAGCTTTTCCACGGCAATTCAGTGCGATCGCAAAAGCGGGACTTTTCAGGTCCCACTGCTTGATACAGTGGACAACGGGATAAGGTAGCTTAACCCATGAGTGTCCTGCCAACAACGGGATGGGTGGCAACCATAGCACCCTCGCGTTTAAGTTTCAAACTATAGTAAAAAGATATTCCATCTTCATTAAACACTCTTCCCACTGACTCTGAGAAATGCACCCTAATCCAGGTCTAGCTCATGCATAAAAAACTGTATCAAAGATCAAAAAGCTAAAGTTTGTTACAACTAATTTGAGAAGTATCTGCAACAAAATGTCAAAATTTCAGGCCTGGACAGCACAGCACAACTATGATATCATTGCTACCACAGAAACATGGCATAAACCGAAAATACAAGACACAGAAATATTACTTCCAAGTTACAACATTATCAGGACAGACAGAATTCACAAGAAGATGGAGGTAATGCATTATTTTACACTAACCATCTAAATCTCACCACTTACTCAAAATTTGTAGTACAGAACTCCTTATCACCATCTTAAAACTCAGTCTTACAAAATGTTTGTGCATAGTAGTGACATATATTTCCCCAGGCCAAAATATGCTGTACTAGAGGATATCCTGTCTTGGATATCTGTTACAATTTCCAATGAAACCGTCATCCTAGGCGATGTTAACAATAACTGGCTAAACCTAACATCAGATACACCAACTTCTAGCATAAATCTCTCTAGTTTCTGACATCTCATTTCAACACCAACTATATATGATAAAATGTACACACGAGTCTCCATGCTAGAGTGATCATTGTTTCTGACCCTAATTAATTCACTCTGGCACCCTCTCAAGCAGTCTAAGTGACCAACTTCCTGCTTACATAACAGGAATACTAATCATACTTCAAATGAACATAACTATAATTCAACCTTTAATTTAACCATTTTCAATCTACACTCTTTTCTTAATAATTTCCAGTCTATCAACAGCTCTTTCCTACATGCTGTAACCCATTTCATTTCCTAATTTCTTAACTTCTTCTTCTGGCTTTTTCCCAGTTAGGGGTCGCCACAGCGGATGACCTGTCCGCTCATGATTGGCAGTGGAGTTTTACAGTGTCGAGTTGCCAGCCCGGTGGCCAACCTTCCACAGAAGGCACACACATGCACACACTCACACCTAGGGTCAATTTAGAGTGTCCAATCCACCTACAGGATGTCTTTGGGATGTGGGAGGAAACCGGACCACCCAGAGGAAACCCACGTGACCACAGGGGGGACATGCAGACTCCACACAGAAGGCACCCCAGCCAAGAATCGAACCGGAGAACCTCTTGCTGTGAGGCGGCAACACTAACCGCTGCACTACCATGGCCACCCTTCCTCATTTCTTAACAACTACGCTAATTAAATAACTAATGTTACATAACAGTAAAACATGGAAAATATGGTTAAACACAAAAAGACTTTAGACACTTCTGCAACCAGTAAAAAAAAAAGTCATTACAGACACGTGCACACACACACACACACAAACTGTTTTACCAACCTCCAAGCTACTAATAAAAATAACTCCCCAAAATTCTGGTCAACTTTAACGTCACCACTCAACCCAGGAAACAGAAGTAACCCAATCCCAGATCCTGATAAAACATCACTACAGACTGACGCTATATTCAATACATACTTCATTGGCAGCATAGCCACACTAACTGAAATCAGCTCTAACCTCTACAAAGCCTCAAGTCAGAACTCCCTAAATTTTATTCCCATTGCACTTCCCCTCCCTGCAAATATTCTAATACTCATCCCATACCTCCTGATGTCCACCCTAGACTCCTGCACAAGTATATAAAAATATACTTTACAAGCAGTCTCTATAACATACATAAAAACTATTAATAAGCCAAAACCTTGCTTCATCATTGCTGATAAACTTTCAGCTTTTGAACATTTTAAACTTGAAACAGATGTCACAGCTTATCCGCTTAGTATTCTTATCAATAGATCAGCTTTAAAAACATATGTCTGAAAATAGAAAGACCCTTTTATCATTCCCTTACATAAAGGAGATCAACTAATGAAGTATCAAACTTTCAACCTATTACCATTTTTCCCCTCTCTCGCAAATATTAGAGAAATGTGTCAGTCAGCAACTCTTCAAAAATCTTCTCCAAAACTCACTTCCCCCCAGCATGGTTTTAGACCAGCCTATAGTACAACCTCTGCTCTTCTTTCTTTTTCAAAGCTAGAGACTCGCAAAATTTTCTTCATTATTCGTTGACCTCTCAAAAGCTTTTGATACAGTCTCCTACTAAACCTGTGCACCGACTCCCTAACCTAGGTCTAGACTCCTCCTCTATCAATTGTTTCACCAGCTACCTAACTAATAGACAACAAACAGTAAAATGGCAATGCTCCCTCTTATCCTGCCTACCAACCATCACCGGTGTTCCCTAAGGTTCCATCCTAGGTCCCCTTCTTTTCAATATATTTATTAATAACCTTCATGCTGCTTTCCAACAAAGCTCTTTAATTCAATATGCAGATGACTTTACTATTATTTGTATCACAAACAACCTGTCCCACCTACAGTAAATAAACCCAAGAAGCATTTACCTCACTTGAAACATGGCTTACAGACTCCCAACTACTACTCAACCCTAAAAAGACCAAACTCCTCCTCTTCACTCCTAAAACATGTAAAAATAATGTATGCAATTTTAAAATCAACTCGCGAAATAGAAGTTGTTACACATACAAAACTACTTGGTGTTGACGCATCAAAAACAAGGACCCGCTTCTGCTCTAAACATGATTAAGAAAATATGACACTTTTTCTTACTTCTCCAACTCTTCCTTCCAGTTTATGTCTCCTCCCTTTCATCGCTATCTCAACTACCATGCTATCCTTCTTCCAAATACAGGTCTATGTTAAATAAACAAATGCTTAAAATGTCGAGTACAACATACTCAAACAGTTTTAAGCAAACGTTTATTTAATCGACTGTTCAGAATGTCGGAAAACGGAGTCCTGAAATATTTCGTTTGGCCAGCACTGACGTATGTGACGTAATACGTCATGTAAGCTAGTGCTAATGGCACCGTATGGTGCAGAATGGGAGACACTCCCTTTTTCTGCACTTAAGTGCAGTCTCGGAGTTGGTATATTTAAGTATGGGGGCTGTGGGGGGGGGCGCAGTTACAGTACGTTGTCCCTTTTGTTTTGTTTTTTGTTATTATATGTATGTGACTGCTGTTAGTTAGTTTTGTGTCCTGTAGCACTTGGGAGGGGTAGGTGGCCAAACTAATCATTTTGTGATTGTGTTTTCCAACATTCTGAGCGGTTGGTTAAATAAACATTCGCTTAAAAGTGTTCGAGTATGTTGTACTCAACATTTTAAGCACTTGTTTATTTAACATAGACCCTTAAATACAATATCCAGATAGCTCTGCCTTTCTAGCCAAACTTTTTTTAATTTCCTAATATTAATAATGGTCATCCAAGATCTTTCTTTCTGTATTATATCATGTATCCATTTTTCTCTCTTATATATATAATACCTGCTTTTTTTGGCTGAAAGTCTTGTTTGATATCAAAGTACATATAGTACAGGAGCATCTGACTGCATTCTATGTGACTGTACTGTCTATGATATGAGTGTTTAACTTCTTTTCTGGTTGTTTAACCTAACTTTGTGTACTGTTGGAGATTTTCTTCCTGGCCTTTGCTGAAAATGGAATGATATGAATGTTTTAACGTTTTGTAATGACTGTAAGTAATTATTGTACTAAAGGAGTTTTTGTCCTAGGGCGCCCACTGAAAATCGAAGCATTTAAATCCAGTCAGACTATCCCAGTAAACAAATGTCAATAAATAAATAAATATACAGGATTGTAATACAAAACTGGTCCAGGAGCGAGCTCAGTGAATGAACCTCGAATGCTGAGAAGTTTTGTCATCCAGTCTCAAAACACTGACATTTGAAATGCTGTTAACAGGGTCTGGCAATGGAGTTTTTAAGGATTCGAGGACTGATGAATTTTTTAAAAGACTGTTCTTGATTTAAAGTCCTAGATAGTAAAAATATATAGCCACTTTTAGATTTTATGCCAAATGTAGGCAAAAGTTGCAGTTTTGCATTTTGCACGTGCTGATAGAAAGATATCAATAAAAAGGTGATGGCTAATGTTATTAGCTGTTATATGATGTTTGGTATTAGCCAGTATAATAAAGTGATCACATGTATTCATTTATTATTTATTAATCAAGTGGGGAGGCTGGTCAGCTAATCCTTTTCAGCCGTAGGTCGGCCAGACGGTAAACAGGCAGTGTTACATATAAAGCAGACATTTGTATGTGTACAGTAAATATATAGAATATAACAAGAATGCTTAACAAAGGCATAAGTAATAAAACAGCAAGAATTATGTAGGGAGATGATGTGCTTCTAGTTTTGTGTGCATACAATTAGAAGTAAGTCAAGCACTTATCATATGAGTGATTAGTTATGTACTTAGGTGTAGTAGAGTAAGTTTGGACAAAAGCATGAAATTTGATATTAACAGTGATCCTACAAATAACAATATCTGCCCATCTATGTAAGGAGCTTGGCATAAGGAATTAGCAGGATTGCTTTCTAGGTGAGACAGTTGCTTATCTGAGCCCCCCTCTGTCACAAAAACATTTACTTTACTTTTTTACCAGGGTATTGTTACTTGGAACTAGCCCACTTTCAGAAGGGGACTTTGTAGGGGAGGCCCCCAGCTAGAATAACAAATAGCTATGCATAAAAGCCATTTTTAAAACATTCAGTACAGTGCATTCAGTAAAACACGGTTAAACATTCAGTACAGTGCATGCAGTAAAACACAGTCGAACATTCAGTACAGTGAATGCAGTAAAACACAGTTTTACCATACAAGGTTCATGCATACAGTGTACAACAGCATTGTCTTACAGTGAGGCTGTGTTATATAGTTCATTACATAGCTGCAGTACACTGGTATTGTATGTAGTAAAAACAACATCTCAGGAATTGATGGGCTGGTAGCATTTGGGGATTTAGCCACTGGTGTCGTTACTGAGGCTTTCCTAGTTTTGGCTATTACTTGTATTTTGAATGTATGCATATAAAAGAGCTAAATAGGACTGCCCTTTTGTTTTAACAAAGTATATAGGTCACTCTCCCAACAAGTGACTTTATCAGGTAGTCTGGTTAATTGTTTGTAATACCACAAAGGTGGTGAAATTATTGTAATAAATGTTATGTTTAAGAGTGCTGTTGAACCACTGAGAGCACTTTGGGTATTAGTGTGGTAAAATAATTTAAAATGTTCTGGGTGTTACATGGTTTTCCTGGTGGTTGTCAGTGTGCTTTGTAAGTTGGATGTTTTTGTATTATTTTGAGGTTGGAAGTATGTCAAGGGTATGTTTTAGCTCTGATCTGTATGTATTTTTACTTTTTAAAGTACTGATTGCTTCTGCCTAAAATATGCTGCTTTGGTCCCCTTAAAAGTGACTCTTGCAGTATGATTCATTTTTAAGACAATATTATTATCTGTAGGGGATTGCACATATTTGTATGTTTTCTAGCTTCTGATATTTTTAGAAGAGACCTACTTAATTGACAGTCTGCTGAAGAATCAGTGCTTATTTCGTAAAGACATGAAAAGTGGTTACCTATAGTTTGTGCGTATTTTCAATCATTCAGTTGTCTTGGATCCTTATTCACTACTGCTTTCTTGGGAGGTATTGTTATATCTTTACTTGTCACCATACTTTCATTTGGAAAGTGTTTGGAGGGATCTTTTTCTTCTTTAATGATAATATACTTTTTGCAGTCTTTTGTGTCTTTTCATTTGGTCCTTAATTCTTGCATTTTTCCTTTTTTGTGCCACGTTTCTTCTAATCCAGTTTTTTCCTTTACTGGATCTTCCCATATTCTGTTACTAATAATTCCCAGCGAACTATTCCAGATTCACTTATATGTCAGATGTTAAGAAGACCTTTCTGTGTCCTTCATGACTATGCAGATAAGGAGACTGGTGAGGCATTTGTTCTCACAGTCTTCAGACTCACCTTTTGTATAAACAGGTGTAATGCTTGTGGCACTGTTTTGCTTTCCAGGAATTTGTATTTTATAATTTATAGTCTGTATACACAGGATATAGTGCTTGCTGTGTATCTACTCTCTTCACGAAGTGTTGTGGCAAAGGATCTTTGATACAGCTTTCATGGGTGGGTTTTGGTGGTGTCAGTACCCTCAAAACCTAGTCACTAGCCTGGTGGTTTGCTTCCTACCACAGGTGGACATTGTTTATATTCTGGCTGTGTGATTATTGTAGACTTTCCGTAAAACCTTGACCTTTCTGTAGTCCGTTGAGGTTACCCAGTACTATACTTTCGTTAACTAGTTCCACTAGCAGTCTTGCGTGAAGAAATATCTATTGCTTGGTGTTGGCAGCAAAGTAGGTTACAGGCTGTTTAGCTTCTTGGTAACTGAGAGGAAACATCTTTGAAGGTAATTAGTCCTGTTCACTATACACTTTTGATATTCTGCATGGTTTATAATTCACCTTACATCTGTTGCTTTGAAGTTTGTTCACGCCTTCATTTCTGCTACAACATTGACTTAATGATTTGGGGTGCTGATGCCTAATGTATACTGCCTGGGGATTGCCTCTTGAAATGAGATTTGAGTTTTATGTCTTCCTCCTGAAAACAACTTCCAAATGCTAACAGTGACCTATTACACACCCTTAGGGGTAAAAAAAAAAACATTTATGGGTAATTAATTCAGAAAGCTGTGTTTGTTTTCAAACTCATTAACCAGTTTGCTTTTAACAGTGGCATGAGAGTTATTGTATCAGTTACACAGGATCTTACCCTAAACAATTAACTGTAACATCCTTATGATTTTAGATTATGCCTGAATGGAATCCTTTGCTCAGTGTGTTGTGTTCCCTGTTTCATTTTCAGTATATTTCTAAATACTCCACAACATTGCCAGTATTACAAACAAGATGTCTGCACTGTTTATATTCTATTTTTTCTTAGGTGGGTAAGGCTTAACAGGCAAAAATGTCTGTTTGCAAGAATGATTGAGTGAAAGTTTTGTGGTTGTTATGTGACTTAGTTTTTCTGAATGCAGAAAGTTATTTTATAGTCCATTACTGTAATCTATTGCTGCTGTATCCTTGACTATTAAGATTGCTTTTAAATGAGAAGTGCATTAGCAGTCTTTCTTCTATGAACATTAACACTGACATTTACATACCACTAGAGGTCATTGTGGCCCTTTTGAGTGTATCTATGTTCAGGTCAACTTGGGATGTAAGGCTTTCTAATATTCAAGGCCATTGTGTTCTCCTGTAGCTTTTTAACTTGCATGTTGTATTTTATTTGAATTAAATTAACACATAACACAATGCAATCTTCAGTTTACGAATTTAGGTGTAGATATATTTTGCAGTTAGTTTAACTGGTACAAAAACAATAAACATAAAATGTATATTTGATAAGAATGAATGTTAACTGTTGTATACAGATCAGAAATAAGATACAAGGCAGACAACTGTAATTAAAAAAAAAAGAAAATGCTAACAATTATAATATAGTTTAGCTTTAAAATACGATTTGCAACTCCTGATTGTTAACCTTTATTTGTTGTACATTAATAAACGATTAATAATTCTAATGAATTACTGTGTATTTTAAGTTTGATTGTAGTGCCAACCAAAAACAGGTTTGTTAAAAGACATAAATAATTTGAAATCACTACTGTATAGTTTATAGCACATTATATCTTATAGCGCATTTAATTCACTTACTTTTTGGTATCCTTTGGTCAACTAAAAACAAAAATCTGCTGAAATTAAGTGCACTATGGTTGATGTCTGGATATAGTGGGATGCGGCTGTATTTATAGATAAAGTAGTTCACCTGATGCAACAGCAAAATAAGAGAGGAATGCAGCAGTATAGGGGAAGGTGTTTTTTTAACATGCTTTTTTTTGGGGGGGGGGGGCATTTTGGTGACAAATATCCACATTTTGCTCAAAGACTCCTAGCACTTCCTCAGTAGCATTACCCAAGATTTATTCAAGGAAAACCTTCAGGTGGACACAGTTGATATGGTCATCTCACATGAGCATGGCTTACACTAGTTTAGTGGTATTTTACTTGAATCTGCTACACGGGCTGCTCCTTGTTCACTTAATGGAACTGGTACTGTCCCACAGTTACATCTTTTTATCTTTTTTGAAGGAGAATATTACCATCAGATATCTGGATTGACAGTGGAAAGTGCAGCATTTTCTAACTTGGTTGTGCTATACTGGGAAAAACATTTCTTGTTCATACTGAAATATGGTGTACGTTGGAATTATGCACTCTTTGCAGATGACATTTGTATATTCTGGACAGACAGCATGAATGATGTATTACAATTTTTTGAATTTTTGGAGGTAGCAACTGAATTTTTAAGATTTATTCTTCACTATACAGCCATACACATTATCTGTCTAGATGTGACTATTTCCAACGGTAATGTAAAACTGTTTCAGAAGACACAGTCTTCATTAGTGAAATGAATAAGTAAAAAGACGTGTTCAGACAATGGGCAGATCCATCAGATCATATTGATGGGTTATTCTGAAGTTATGTCATACAGGGCAAACAAAAAATTATTTCCCTTGACTTGGAATGAGACCCCATACTTTAAACACAGTGGGTAAGAAGTCTAATGCGTTTAGTAAAGTCCTAGCATTGACAGCTCTGCTATTAGACAAATCTCCGTAAGGTACTGGGAATTATTTTCTCAGGATGAAGCTTTGTTTTTGGTCCCTTGATAACAAACCAAGTTTTGTTTATAAATGGGGGGAAAATCTCAAAGGCTTACTAGAGGCAAAAAAAAAAAAACACACCATCTGTTAGAAGCATAGATGGAACTTACAAGTGGGGGGCATGTTCATCCTGTCATTACATTTTTGATAGGGATTTCATAATAGTTGGTCAGCACCCTCCTATTATATCAGGTGACTGTTACAACTGTGGCACAAAACGGGTGGCATACATCACTCTTTGCAAAACTTGTAAGTCATTTTATGTTGATAAAACTGACATATCCGTGAGAGAAATAATCTACAAGCATGTGTATGGCATAAGGAAGAACATTTTAAAAAAGTGCTCTGAGTACAGGTCTCTGCACTAGTTTTGAGCAATTTATCTTTATGTTGCTTGAAAAGGTTGAGAGAAATCCATGGGGTGTTTTATGGGAAAAGATCTTGGAAAACAAGGAACTGCTTTGACAATTCAGATTAGCAGGAGGTAATACTCCTGGAATTGATGACAACAGTTCACAAATTTCTGTTCTAAAATTATTTTTATCTTCATTTTCATTTTTACTGCCTGTGGCACTTTAATTGTACTGGATATGGTGATTATCAGCTGCATTTCAGTTTTGTTTACTTATGTGATTTGGTGACACCATTATATATAACTGACTTGGTGAATTTTAATTCTGAAGAAGTCTGGTTACAAAAGGACGAAAGCCCACAACTTGTGATTACACTTGGAGTTCTGGGAGTTCAAATTTGATCTTTTGAAGTATTTTCTGGTTTTAGTTGAAGTTTTTGCTTCATTTACCTTGTGTTTTTGAAACAGTGCATACAGTAACAAGTTCAGAATTCAAGTGTTTTCTTATTTTGTAGACCTGGATTTTTTTAAGAAAAAAAAAAGTTTACTTGTGTGTGTGTGTGTGTGGGGGGGGGGTGCGTGTGTGTATGTGTGTGTGTAAGTATTGCTATGTATGTTTGTTCTTATATAAATTTATTTATTTATTTATTTGCAGTTGGTTTACCAGGATAGTCCATTTGGCCAAGATGAACCCATTTTCAATGGAGCCCTGGGGAGAAAAGCTCCATATACAAGGTTACAAAAGGTTTTAGAATTACAATATTTACAACAATTATGTACAACAATTATACCATTAGAGCATACAATTTCTGGTAGAAGCAAACTGGTGATACATATTACAGAAGATACAGACTTGATAAAGTAAGTGATTCCAATGTGAACTGAGAAGCAGTTCTATCATTAAGTAGCTTGTGATTTTTTTTTTAAGGAAAGCAGAGATAAGGTAGTTCCAATGGAGGAGAAAGAGAGAAAATCAGTGTAGATCAAGAAGGGTGGGTGCAAGAGCATTCCCACTGGGATAGGGAGGGTGCAAGAGCATTCCCACTGGGATAGGGAGGGTGCAGGAGCATTCCCACTGGGATAGGGAGGGTGCAGGAGCATTCCCACTGGGATAGGGAGGGTGCAGGAGCATTCCCACTGGGATAGGGAGGGTGCAAGAGCATTTCCACTGGGGTAGTAAATGAGAGTGAAGAGATTTTTTTGAATGTCAGGTGGTTAAAGGTGGTGCACATGGCAGGAGGTAGGGAGTTCCAGAGACGTGCTAGACTGAAGGACAGGAGATTTTTCCCGGGGGGATATTAGGTTTGTACAATTCAATTAGATTTTGGTTATTAGATCTAATTGTTCTGCTGGGCAGGTGGCACATTGGTGTAGCGGTTATCATTGCTACCTCACACCAAGACGTTCTCCTGTTTGATTCTCGGCTGGAGTGCCCTCTGTGCGGAGTCTGCATGTCCTCCCTGCATTTGTGTGGGTTTCCACCGTGTGCTTCGGTTGCCTCCCACATTCCAAAGACCTGCAGTAGGTGGATTGAATGCTCTAAATTGGTCATAGGTGTATGTGTGTATGAGAATATGTGTGATACACCCTCCGTGGAGGGTTGGGCCTTGAGCCAGCAACGTGAGCCTGTAAAACCCTTAACTGCTAAAGAAACAATGAGTGGTGAAGGTTGCTAGTTGCCTGAAATACCACATAGTATGTAAACAGGAAAGAGAGAGATAAAGACACAGGCACATAGACACACAAATGTAATTAATACATGGAAACACTCACATTATATATCTATATGTGTGTGTCTATGTGTGTACATGTTAATATATAAACATATGTGTATTTGTATACACGTGTCTAAATGTTTATATATAAATTATATGCGAGTATGTATTCTATATAGCTATCATCTATGTATCTGTATGTATGTACATACAGATAATACATTAGGGTCTGTAGCATCATTGGTTGAACCTCAAAATATTGAAACCTAATTGACTGAAAACTCATTTTGTCTAATTAAAATTAGTAGAAAGCATTATGCAGCCACTACCTACTTAAAAATACTAACTACACATTTTACAGGCATGGGAAATGTGATGCCCCTGCACTGGCCCAGTAATCAAGGAGCCTTAATTCTCACCACTAACAACCAATGAGGGACGTGCACATTGGGAGGATAATAAGTACACACACAGTAAAGTACAATTTCCCTTAAGAGCACTCAGAGATCACAGTCAGTCTGGGGTTGGTTTCTTCCTCTCTCTCCAGATCCCCAGTAAGATTCCAAACTGGCACAGCTATAGGATTAAGATCTCAGCTGAGTGGTCAAGCCAAAACCTCCAGCACCCTCTCTGTCCCACCAGTGCTTCATGTCCCTGCCCAAGTAGCTCACACACAGACTTTGAGATCTGAATTTTATACAAACACAGAGACACTCTTGGGGAAGGCTGGCACAGGTTCACTAGCTTTAGCCCCTTACTGCTCAGACTATAAGACAGAAATCACTGCCACCAACCAGATCTTTATCAGCTACTTTAAAAGGCCCTTACCAAAGTGTGCCCAGTCTTACTGTGTAATGTTACTATTATCCAAATGGTAAGTGTGACTAACAGCAAGGCTATTTAGGAGTGGCTTGTGCAGTATCACCAAATACATATGGAGGTACTCTAAGATCTTAATATATCTGACAAAACCAGTCACATTTAAAAGGTTTAAATATATTTAATAATAAATAATAAAAGCATAAGACAATACTCATTAACTTAACACAGTGACAATAGAGTTCAGAATCACATGACATACATTAAACCAACATTGCTGGACATTCTTGCGTAAATACAGAAAACATCTAAACTAATCTTACTGTATTTAAAAGAGAAATCACCTAAATAACTTACTTACAGAGCAAGGCAAATATAGATGAGAAGTACTGAAGAGATGTTTACAGGTCCAGAATAAAATACAAAATGCACCTGACTTTCTCTCTGAGATAGTTTTTAAGTTAATCACAAACATTTCTGCTGGGTCATTTCAGATTACATAATTTTTGTCACCTTTGCCCTTAGTTTCCAGGCTAACAGGAACTAAAAATTTAACATGACTCTGTTAAAAATACTTATCTCTTAGAAATTTGCCTGGAACTGGAAATCCTAAAACTTTTAAACATCTTTACATTTGAAACCTGCAATTACCTCTGTTTCCAGACAATAGGCTGAAGCAGAGGTAGCAGGGTCATAAACAATTTCCACTTATTTTCTCAGAGTTTGCAAGTTAACCCTGTATATTCCAATTTCTATTATGAAAACATACATTTGCACAGGCATATAGTCCATATACATTTCTACTCTTTTCCCACAGGGTACACTGTGGTTACATTTTTGACCCTCAGTACATATCATATAGTTTAATCATAGCATACAGTTCTCTTACATTTGTAGACAAGCCTGTGGAGCGTATTAATATTTACAAATGACAAAGGATTATTTACAAAATTCTAGCTAGCTGGACTGGCAGCATCTCAGTTTATCACAGGGAAAATACCAGATGATGTGAATCAGTGTTGGTGTACATGTAGAAATGGCACTGACCGTGTTAAAGGTAACACTGACTAACCTGTTGACAATTGACCATCTTCAATTATTTCTGCTTTTCTATTACAGATCTATGTCCACAGTCAGCTAAATTAATTTTCTTTGTCCTTCCCTCTCTACCCTTTGCAGGACTCTGACTGAGGGCTGACCACGTTTTCCTATTCATTCCACAGAGGTAGGAGACAGGCATTCCTGGGCTAGATTAGGGCCTTATGGCCTGTGTTTTGAGAACATACAGCTGTTGTTCCAGTAGATGAAAAGCATTTAGTTTAACCCCTTGCCAGGAATGTAATTCAAACTTCAGAATCTGCCAAGTGGCTTGAACAGTTCTATTCAAGATAGTCTGCATAGGTAAAAGGTGACATTACAAGAGTGTTTGTGCAGTACCTGAATTCAGTGGATAGCTAGCAGCCATGATGTCTTTTTTCATAGTGTCCCATAGATCACCCTCATTCACAGACAATAATGATATTAATAAATATATTTTGTTAAACTGTTAATGTAGAAAAGTATGTAAATACACTACTGGAAGAAGTAGTTGCGGCTACAAAAAGTGCAATTTACGTCATTTTAGGAAAGAGTAATGTGGCAGTAAATGTAGTTGTAATGCACAACATTAATGTTGTTATGGGAGTGATAGTGCAGTAGTTGAGTTGTGTAAAGATACATGATTTTTTGTGAATTGCGTTTTTCTATATCAGTAGTGTATGTGCATGGGATGATACAGGAAAGATTGCATGGGTATTGTGTCTGATTTTTTGACAGGTGCTATTAAAACTGCTTCTTATACTCAATTATTGGTTTCTTTTTTGGATATACAGCAGTGAATTATTTAAACTGACAGAGCTTTTTTTGCAATGAATGATCAAACTACCGGCTCACCCTTGAGTAAATTCTTCAACCAGTCAGATGGATTTTTCTTTTTCTTTTTTGCCATGGTATGTCTTTCTGTCACACACACACACATGCCCACACATATCTTTGTCTGTTTTTTTTTTTTCCTGGAGGCCCAAGAAGAAAAGCTCCATATTGTAAAATTTTAGTTATACAGAAGAGAAAAAATACAGCTATATATTTTGTACTTTTCAATATACAGAGTTAAACACTTTGTTAAAAGAAAATCACATGCAAAATATATATGGCAAGTTTAACATAGAGAAAAAGAGCATATGATGCTGAAAAGTATACATGCAAATATACTACATAATATGTAAGAGAAAAAACAACTTAAGCTGCTGTAAAATGCACATACAAAATATGCTAGACGCTTCTTAGAAATATTAGTAGAAGTAGTTAAGACTTCACCTCCTGTAGCGGATTAAATTGTAAAAGAGAGAAAAACATTTGTCAGGTAGCCTAATGTCATATTTTGAGTGAGATGTCTGGGGAATGGGTGTCATTGAGGTGTTTGAATGGTGTCATCATCACAATGAAAAAAAAAACAATCAAAACAGCTAGTCTAAAGTCAGTGAATCAAACATTACTTGGTTGGTTTCAGTATGAGGTCGTGAACAGTGGGGATTGGAGGAATCTGCCCTTTACCTACTGCAGAACGATCACGGAGTTGGTATATAAAATTAGCATGGGCGTGTGAGAGATGCAGGGTGGTATACTCCCTGAGCAAAAAAGACTGTTTATTTTTATATATTTTTTGGATTGACTGTTTATTGATCTTGCTGCTCTCGATTATGTGAGTGTATGCCTAGGGGTCATATAGGTTCATAGGTAAGTACTAGGGTAGCTGCCCATGTGGGCCATTTTAAGCCTAGCCAGTTTCCCTTTTTGTGCTTGAAATAACCTATCCCATTTGGTTGTAGTTTGTTCTTACCCATCACATGTTGATAATTATATATCACTCCTAATGAGAATAACTGGGGTCATACCATAGATAATTTGAGGGGACCAATACATGGGATAAAGCATTTAGGTGCTGTTGGCTGTGTCCCTTAGTAGTACAGGCGGCATCCCTGGGGTAAATTTTCTGTTTTCCATCCATGGATCTAAGTTGCACTTGAAAATGGACAGGGATGAACTTTATTTTATGTGGATGGGGAGTCTTTTCCACAGCAGCATTATCCTGTGTGAGATATGTGTGGACGGTGCAGTGGTGCAGCGGTAGCATTGTCGCCTCACAGCAAGATGTTCTCTGGTTCGATTCTCGGCTGGGGTGCCTTCTATGCGGAGTCTGCATGTCCTCCCTGCGTTTATGTGGGTTTCCTCCGGGTGCTCCGGTTTCCTCCCAAGTTACAAAAAGACATGCATCTGGAGCCTTTCTCCCCAGGCCTCCACTGAAAATTGCCTTCATTCCAAGTCGGACTTTCCCGGTTAACAAATTTTAAATAAATAAAAATAAATAAATATAGCTCTTTCTCCAAACTGTTCTGTTGATGTTGCAGAAGAGATTTAGATCCCTAGATTGAGTATATATCTGATGCAGTTTCATTTACTAATGTCCAGTAAATCCATCAGTAATGGGTCAGATGTGGTCTTGTATGCCAGACATGTCAGCTGTTAGTGGTCTGTAGGATATTGGGTATAGTCACAGGGCTTTGAGGTGGTCCATATAAGGCATATGTACAGAGAGAGAGAGAGACGATGTAACCTAGTTTGGAAGGACTATATATCTATATCTGTTTAGCTATCTCTCTCTCTCTTTCTCATATCTATATCTATATGTGGGTATAGGGCAATAGGTCAAACAGATACTTCTTGACATCCAGGAGATCAATGTCAGAACATTTACATTACCAGTGTCGACACATCCTGTGCATGCTGTAGGGATTAAGCTGAAGTGGACTAAACCAATGGCAAGTGGTTTGCAGGGGGAAAGGCCTCTGCACACCTTATGTTGAGGGCACTACCCCCACACCCCTTGCTAATTGTAAATACTAAATCTGAGATCGCACAATCCCCAGGGAAAGGAAATATTCCTCTACCCAGGGATTGTTGATCTTGCAAACTGTTGACCACCTGTCTGTGTCAACCAAACAGTGCCAATATCCTTGGTGTTGGAGAAGTATCTGTTTGATCTACTGCCCTACACCTGTGGGTGTGTGTGTGTGTGTGTGTGTGTGTGTGTGTGTGTGTGTGTGTGTGTGTGTGTGTGTGTGTGTGTATATATATATATATATATATATATATATATATAGAGAGAGAGACAGACAGACAGATATATAGATATGTATTTTTATAAATTTATGTCTATATATAGATGTAAGTATAGATGTACGGTCCCTCAATACTAGTTTACATTGTCTCTCTCTCGCTCATTCTCTGTATATAAATATACATATACATATATATATATATATATATATATATATATATAGTTTCATTGGTGTTTACTTGGCTAATGACCACAAAGGCCTTTGTAAGCCTAGCCACGTATCCCAAAGCTCTGACAAGCTCTGGTGCTCTTGATAAGTGCATGCAGGGGCTTGGGAGATGAAACATTTACAAGCAGGTGCTTGGGAGATGAACCATTTACAGGCTGCCTGTGTCCAATAGAGACATAGGGACCAAACCAGAGATGGATTTCCTGTTCCCCATGTAGTTGTCCGAGTTGCACTTGTATTGGGTTGGGGAGGAGCTCTGCTTCACACGGATGGGAAACCTGTTGCACAAATGGGGTAGTTTCTGGGATACACACCTGTCTGTCCAGCAGGTCCTGTTTATATCATGGGCAAGGTTTAAGTCTTTAGAATAGATAATTCTGGTGCTGTTTGTTTTGTGGATATGCAGGAGATCCATCAGGTCTCGTAACGCCTTATATGCCAGGCATATATCTCCCCTCAAGAGCCTGTTTGAGACAGAATACAGAAATAGGGCCTTGAGGTGGTCTGCATAGGACATGTTACTTATGGCCTGCATTTTTTTAGTGAGGAACCTCTGTAGACATTCCAGCTGTTGGATATGCCTGGTTAGATACATACCAAATGAGGCTTTGTACTCAGTGATATGTCTGAAGGCTGAATACTGTGTAACAGTGACATCTTTGGGCCTAGGTGCCATACCTTTGTTTATAAGTTGCACAACATAAAATTATTTCCTCACTACTGTAAACACATGATAGTCAAAGGCTAGATTACTATTTGTGTGTGTCCCTAAGTCCCTTACTACTTGGTCAACTCTAAGGGGTGTGTTGTCAATATGATAGTTGCCAGGGGAGGTTGACTTCCCAAAGGATACTATTAGACATTCCTTGGCATTTAATTTTACTCCATGGCTCTGACACCAGTTATTTTTCTGTGTCAGCCCTTCCTGGAGAATATTTGTGTGGGATTCAGTGACAGCTCCTAATTTGCAATCATCTGCAAATTTAGTCAGCCAGAGATCATTGACATTAGCCTTGACTTCAGAGAAGTAAATGCCAAAAATGAGTGGTCCCAGGACTGATCCCTGAAGGGACTCCACTTTTGAGTGGCCTCTTTGTACAGGTGGCACCTCCAATTCTAACTTCTTGGGTCCTGTCTTTGAGCCATGGATATCCATAGGGTGACATAAGGGTTTGTACCTAACCTCTTGAGTTTGTCAACAATGCCAGAGTGGGGTATTGTGTCAATGCCTTGGCTAGGTCAAGGTAGGGAGTGTGAACTATTTTGCCCTCATCTGTTGCTGTGGTGACCTTCTCAAAGAAGTCCACCAGGTTGACATGACCTGCTCTTGACAAAACAAAATTGGGTTGAGTCCAGTGTCTGGAGGTTAACGATGTCATTGATTATTTCCATGATAATTCTTTCAATGGCTTTGCATATGAGACCAGTGAGGTCTGTAGTTTCCAGGATGTCGATGATCCACCTTTGTGCAGAGAGATGACTGTTGCTGTTCTCTATTCATGAGGCATGAAGCCTGTTTGGAGGCTACATTTAACTAGTGATTCCAGAGAGCCTGATAGGACATGTTTCATGCTATCTAGAAGACATCCTGGGATATTGTCTGGGCCCGTTGATGTAGTGTTCTTGGCATTAGAGAGAGCATTAAGGACCTGTTCCATTGTGTGTGTGTGTGTGTGTGTGTGTGTGTGTGTATATATATATATATATATATATATATATATATATATATATATATATATATATATATATATATATATATATATATACACACACACACACACACACACACACACACACACACACACACACACACACACAGACCAGCGATAGATACATACATAAATCCTATATACATACATAGATATATATATATATATATACAAACACACACGCACATGAAATATGTGGGGGCTGGCAAGTGATGCATGAAACATCTGCACTGTAGAATTAAGGGAATGCATTTTAAGATGAGTTGCAAAATAATTTCCTTAATTCTTCAGTGCAAATATTTAACACATCTCACAGTCCAATTCTTTACTTACTCCATTTATTTGCTCATATCTTTTTTCTTAGCTTGCATTACTGTTTCTCATTGATTCCAGTGGAATATGGTATTTGTATTTGCTTATTATCTCAGCAATATTGATATAGTTTGGTTATAAGTTGTCTCAACCATGTTTTTCTGCTGTTCTAAGCCATTTTATTATTTTACATTGTTATCTAGTTTTAAAGTCATTATGTGGTAGAGTCGTGTGGGTTATGTTAGTATTTGTTAGTTTCTTTTTGTTTATAGGTTCATAGGTAGGTACTAGGCTATTGGCCCTAGGGCCTATACAAGCCTAGCCAAACGGTACCCTGGCTTTTGCCACCCAAGAAAATTATTTTCCTGTGCCCCTGTCAAGCAGAGCCACAGAAGTGATCCCCAGGGTGAATTTCCTATCTCCCATCGAATCATCAAGATTTTTCTTGAAGAGTGCTAATGAGGAGCTTTGTTTGATATAGATAGGTAGTTTGTTCCAGAGTATGGGAAGTCTCTGAGACAGGAATCTATCCCTCCAGCATGTTCTGTTTATTGTGGTGACAAGGTTTAGGTCCCTAGAGCGTGTAGCTCAGAGGGATTGGGATTTCTTTATGTGGAGCATGTCCAACAGCTCTGGGATTGACATAGCTTTGTATGTTAGACAGAGATTGCCTCTGAGTAGGCGATATGCGACAGAGTAAAGCTGGAGTTTTTTGAGACGGTCTGCGTAGGGCATCTGTTTGAGGCTGGTAATCCTCTTTGTGAGGTATTTCTGAGGCCTTTCCAGTTGTTGTAGATGTCTTGTGAGGTACATACCAAAAGGGGCATTGTACTCTGTAATGGGTCTAATGAGTGATGAGTAGAGGGGAACAGTGACCTCTTTTTTCCTGGATGAGAAACCTTTTGTGATGAGGTGTGCCACGTAGAAGGATTTCCTGACTACTGTTAGTTTTGTCTTTTGCTTTTGGAGTCACTTTGACAATTATGCCAATTTATGATTGACTTGTTGCAGTTCCTGTTTAATTTGATTTTCTTTATTCTTTATGTAATAAAGATGATGACTCATTGTTTCTTTTTGACTGAAGTTTAGCAAAGCGACATAAAACAAAATAACCAGTAAGCCTTTTTTTCTGTAGGCTAAAGACTTCTTCAGACTGGTAAAATAAAATAGACGGAGACATTAAGTAATCAGAATATAAAGTCATAGGTTCATAGCTGTTTACTAGGCTAATGACCACAAGGGGCTTTTTAAGCCTAGCCATTCATCACAAATCTCTGACAAGTTCTGATACCCTTGATAAGTGTAAGCATGGGCCTAGAAGATTAACGATTTACAGGTTACTCTGTCCATTAGAGACATAGGTGCCAAACTAGGGATGAATTTCCAGTTTCCCATCCAGTTGTCCAAGTTGCACTTGAATTGGGTTAGGGAGAAACGCTGTTTCACATGGATGGGGAGCCTGTTCCATAGATGGGGTAGTCTCTGGGATACATACCTATCACTCTTGCAGGTCTTATTTATATCACAGGCAAGGATTAAGTCTTTAGAATGGGTAATTCTGGTGCTGCTTGTTTTGTGGATATGCAGGAGGTCCATCAGAGTGAGGTCTGACAATGGCCTGTATGCCAGGCATAGATCTCCCCTCAAAAGCCTGTAGGAGATAGAATACAGGGATAGGGCCTTGGGGCCATCTGCATAGGACATATTACTTATGCCCTATATTCTTTTACTAAGGAACCTCTGGATGTTCCAACTGCTGGATATGCCTGGTTACATACATACCAAAGGGGTCATTGTACTCCATGATAGGTCTGATGAATGCTGATTACAGTGGAATAATGACTTCCTTGGACTTAGATGCCATTCCTTTGTTTATAAATTGCGCAACATAGAATGATTTCCTCACCACGTTAGACATGGGATGATCAAAGGCTAGATTGCTATCTGTGTGTGTCCCTAAGTCCGTAACTACTGGGCCACCTCTAAGGAGTCATGTTATGCATAATTAATGATACATTTGTGGTTAAGAACAACTCATTTTTGTGCAGATACATCTGTGAATCTAAAGTACATATATTTTGTTATTAGTCTGTTATTTAATGACAGTGTATATTTCTACATCATTCAAATATATGATATAGAATAAATTAAAGCTTTTGCTCACACAGTCTGGCCATTCTGTTAGATTTGACTGTAATATACATTAACCAAAATGTATGTAATATTTATTTTTATAGTATTATTTAAAGACCTTCATTAAAATATTACTTAAGACATAGACACACATATATTAATAGAGAAGGAAACAAACCGTATTAACATTTTTTTCAGCTGCATATGTTATACTTTACATATATGATTTATTTCTTTATAACAACTGCCATTCAGTGTGACATTACATATATTACACAATTCCTACCTTCTGTTAAACCTCACTCCTCCTCCTGTATTTTGTATGTTTGTTCCCACAAATTCCATTTATTTATATGAAATTTGGTCCTTCACTTTTCTAAATATCCCACTTCTAGTTTCACAGGATCATAGAATCTTAGGAGGTTACTAGGCTAATGGCCCTGGGGCCCTTACAAGCCTAGCCAAAAGTTTATCACCAAAAAAGAAACCTCAGTTGGTACCTGTCGTCCCTGTCAGTGAGGGACATAGGTGGAACCCCTGGGACAAATTTGTAACTTCCCATCAACTCATCAAGATTGCTGTTGAAGAGGGTCAGTGAGGTACTATATTTAATGTCTATGGGAAGTCTATTCTAGGGACAGGGCACTGGGAGACAAATCCCTCTCTCCAGCAGGTTTTGTTAATGTAGCATATTAGATGTAGGCCTTTTGAGCGGTTATTAGTTGAAGAGTTAGACTTACGGATATGGAACATCTCTAGCAGGGCAGGCTCTGAGATCGCCTTGTAGGTGAGACACAGATAATTTCTGAGCAATCTATATGATACCGAGTAGAGTGATAGTGATTTGAGCCTGTCTGCATAGAACATGTGTTGGATGCCATGGATTCTCTTTATGAGATATTTCTGTGGCCTTTCCAGATGGTGCAGGTGTTTAGAGAGATATGTACCAAACAGGGCTTTGTACTCAATTATTGGCCTAATGAGGGAGGATTACAGAGAGCCCCTTTACTGATGAGATGAACCAATTAAAAGGCTTTTCTGACCACTGCCACTACATGATGGTTGAATGTGAGATTGTTGTCAACATGTGTACCCAGGTCTGTCACCACAGGTTGTGTGCTTAGGGGGTTGCTATTGATGTGGTAATCAGCAGGGGCCATGTTTTTTGCCAAATGGTATGATAATACATTTTTTTTAGTTTAACTTAAAGCCATGACTTTGGCAGCAGTCATTTGTTGCTGTGAGACCCTCTTGTAGTATTCCGACATCATTTGGGGAGTCAGTGACAGCACCCAGCTTACAGTCCGCAAGTTTGGTCAGCCGCAGGCCTTTTGTCTTTGCCTGGACCTCTGACAAGTAGATGCCAAACAGTAGGGGTCACAGGACAGATCCCTGGAGAGCACTACTAGTGACAGGTCTGCTGTTGGAGGTGGATGACGCCTATTTTGACCTTGTGGGTCCTGTCGGTAAGCCAGTTGGCCACCCACCTGAAGAGATAGGAATTTATGACAAGTTGTTAGCTTTTTGATGATGCCCAAGTGGGGGATTGTGTCAAAGGCTTTGGCCAAGTCAAGGTATGCTGTATGTACTGACTTTCCCTCATCCAGGGCCTTGGTGGCAGTCTCAAAGAAGTCAGCCAGGTTCAACAGGCAAGGTCTTCCATTGACAAATCCTAACTGGATTGGGTCAAGTGCTTGGAGATTGCCCATGTCCTTGTATATGAGATCCATAATAATATGCTCCATGGCTTTACAGATCACACTTATGAAACTAATGGGGCGATAATTTCCAGGGTCAGTAGTGGCACCACCTTTGTGCAAGGGGATGACAGTGGCAGTTTTCCACTCTGCTGAAATCAAGCCTGTACTTTGGCTGTGGTTGAATTTGGTGCTCAATGGCGAAGCTATTTCTTGCTGGAGATGGTGCAGAATACAACCTGGGATACTATCAGGTCCCATGGAAGCTGTATTCTTTGCCTTGGGATAGGGGCTTTAACACTTGATCTGTAAAGGTGTGATGTTGAATGGGCCTTTGGTGGGGGACAGGGGGTGAAGTTTGCACTGAACCTATCTGCTTGCAGGTTGGCTAAATCAACAGGATCAGTGTAAGTGGTACCATTAAGTACTAATTTGGAACAAACCTGTGCTTTGCCATGGAGGTTCCTGATGTAACTGAAGAAGGCTTTGTGGTTTCCATTTGTTTCAGAGGCTAGTTTCAATTCATAATTGGCTTTGGAGGTTTTCACTAGTGATCTAATTTGCTTGTTGAGGCTAAAGAGGAAGTTTTTCCAATTGGCAAATTGTGCCTTTTTACCCCTGGGCAACAGTTTCTTCCTTTTGTTGTAAAGCCTGTTGATAGAGGATTCCCACCAGATATGTTTGTGTTTCCTTGAGGAGCAGGTTTTTGTTCTTTTGGGCATGGCTTAGTCCATGCAGTTGTATAGGTGCTTGTATACTGCATTGGTGTACTGTTCAGCACAGTTGTCTGCACCCTCTTAGGGGGGGGGGGCGGTGGTGTGAAGCTACTGATACTCTCCTTTCGGAGGTTGTAGTCAGCTTTTGAGAAGTTTTTTAGCCTGGTTACAGCTGGGGGAGGGGGTTGGGTGGGATAGAAACTTCGAATGAGACAGACCAATGATCTCATCTCACCAGAGAAGAACTTACTATGTGAGTTGTGCAGCAGTTGACTTTGTTGGTGAGAACAAAGCCCAGAATGTTATCTCCCCTTGTGGAGGATGAGATGAGTTGGTCTAGTGCTTTAGAACTGATGAAGTCAAGGAATTGTTGTGTGAGTGCATTAGAGCAGGAATACTTCACCCACTCTATGGTGGGGTAGTTGGTCACTAAGGATCAGCATGTTAGGGGGTACTTTGATGGACTCAAGTAGGTTCAGGTAGGAGGAGTGGGGGTCCTAAGTCATGGAGGGGGTCTATAGCTGGCTATAGCTTGAATGGGTGTCTTGCCAACTGTCAGTTGCACCTGGAGTAGTTCTAATGCATCATGCTGGCAAACCAGTCTGGAGGTGTGCTTGTCTTTAATGAAGATAGAGACTCCATCACCCTTAGTCTTCCCAACCTCATTTTTGGGCGGGAATGTGTGGAATGAGGTATAGCATGGTAAGGCAGGGGTGCTATGAAGCCTTGAACTAAGTTTCTGTGACTGCAGAGATGCCGGCATCTTCCAGTGCGAGGAGAGCCTCCAGTTAGTACCTTTTCAAGTTAAGGCTCCTAGCGTTAAGCAGCATGACCTTTAATTTGTTTTTGATAGATCTTTTATGTTGAAAGATTTGTCTTTGGGACATTGCCTAAAAAAAGTTACAATGGGCCTTAGCCAGAATCCGGAATCCCAGGAGTGACAGGTGGAGGCCATCTCTGGCAAAGCATTGAGGCTTGTATTTATTTTTCTCTTTTAAAGTATTCAATACTTCAAATACAGTTGGTTTAATTTTTGATTTCCATTTTTTAGAAATTGCTTTTTTTGGCAGTCAGTAACATTAAACTTGTAATACCTTATGATGTCTTGACAATTCATATTCTCTGTTCCTGCTCAAAAGAATCATTTCTTAGTTATAGCCATTTGCTCACTCAATATTTGATAGAGTACTCTGTAGGGAATTTTTAAACTCTGCCAACTCATTACACGCCCAAAACATATGTTCCCAGTTACCTGTTTCTTGCTAATCATATCTCAAATATTTGCGGTCTTCCTTTGGAAAAAGTCTTTGAAATCTGCTTGGGGTATAAAAATACCTGTGCAAACAGTTCAAAGCAAAAATCCTAAAGATTCTGGACTTTTTTTGCATATTTGGGAGCTTTAAATATGTCTTCCAATTTTTTCCCTTGTAAACTGTTTTTCCAGTCACTCTTCATGGTCTTTTCTAACCTCCTTTGAGTAATTCTTAGAGTTATCAAAACAATTTTTTATGCCCTACTAACTCTACTTTTCTAACAACAGCTTCTATTCTACATTCAATTAAAAACTTTTATCAGAGCATGCCTTTCACCATTGCCTAAGATTTTATTAGGCAGGTAGTGTGTTATGTTGGGTGCAAGTTTATTTTATATATCATGGTTATTTTATTTATTCTTAGTTTGGGTGGAGTTTATTTTATGTGTTTTATATTTCAGGGTTATTTTTATTCTTGGTTGGCTTGAGTGGAGTTGATTAAATTGATACGGGCAGATTGGTGACGAGATAGAGAGGACGGAGATAAATGTTTAATGAAACAGGTAGTACAGTTTAAATACATGATATATGCACTTCATGTTGGATATGTGTCTGTATACCATCCTTATTAAGTGTCCATTTTTAAACTGCCAGGATAGAGAGAGAAATGTGCAGCCCAGTGTACCAGTCCCAGCGTCTCCCCACCCCATTTCACCCCTGTAACAATGTATAGTAAAATTACTAATTTAAAACATTTTTTGCAAGGGAGGACTTGCCCTACCTGACCTCTTAGTATTTGAAACTGTGCCCCAACACCCTAATTTTTAAGCATACTACATTTGAGGGTGCACCATCTTATTCCATTTTCTCAAACTTAGTGCCCCCCAAAAATATAAACAGGCACACAAACACATGTATATATGTATATGTATATATATATATATATATATATATATATATATATATATATATATATATATAGGCAGCGCTTAGATGACCAGCCTTCTGTGCTTCAACAAAATGGCTGTATTTTAGAAGTTAATATTTCACTTTAAGCAAGTTGGATTCGAACAAGGTTAATGTTAATGGAAAGTTTTTATCATCCCTGAGTTGTGCATCATACAATGTTAGTGGATACATATTGCAAATACAATAAGTTTTAATGATTTTCCTGAAAACATATCGAAATATATTTTTATAGTTTTATTTTATTAAACCATTACTAAAGCACAGCAGTTTTCTTTGGAATCCCACCCCCAAGCACACAAGGTCAGGCCCACCATGACATCATGGGCCTTTCAATAAAGCTTAACCCTCCCCCCTTTACACTCCTGTTATGTAATGAAAGGTGCCTACCTTGAACCCATCTACAAAATCTGTAATAAAAACCCAAAAGAAACCAGTTGTACTCAGTCATCTAAGCAGCGCTCTTCTGCCAATGAAGGAGCTTTTACTGGAACAGAACAGAGTACTACTTGTTATTTTTTAAACCTAAGGACAACTAGACTACCTCCCACAGATAAGTCAAACTGATGGAACACTGAGAGAAGCACCCCAGCGTCATCAGAGGAAAGAAACATCTGATAGCTAAAGGTCTTTTCCTCCAATAGCAGGAAGTGGATACCATTTTTTCGTTTAAATAATATATATTATAAATAATATATATTCCAGCGATTCCTAAACTTTGTTAATATCAACATCCTGGAACAGTTGTTCCATTCTCCAGGGGAACAAACATCCTTGACCTTGTACTCACTGCAATAATGTGAGGGATTGCCAGTTATGCCAGAAGAAATAGGGCAGTGAATATGTAACATAGTCTAGCATAGATAGCTAGAGTTTTGTAAAGAATTGTGCTTGTGTTGAAAATTTACCAACAGTGGGTCCTGCTGGACAGAAGAAAATTACACCTTTATGTCAGACTGTTGTTGTGTCTTTCGGCTTTTCCTGGTTAGGGGTTGCCACAGCGGAACTCCGGTCCGCTAATGATTGGCAGTTGATTTTTACATGCCGAGTTGCCAGCCCTGACGCACAACCTTCAACGAAGGTATGCCCATTCACGCATGTCTCCACGCAGAAGATTCTCTAGCTGAGAATCGAACCGGACAGCGTCTTACTGTGAGGTGACAACGCAGACTGTATTGTGTTGAAATGAATGTATTGTAACAGAAGATAGAATGGTTAATCTCAGTCCAGCTAACTTTGAAAAATAGTCTCAAATTAATTAAATTACCTGGTTTAGGCCATAAAAATTGCATCTTACAGTTCTGATTGCAGCCAGGGACAAAATTTCTGTGAAAACAAGGACAAGGAATCCTACTGTATTGCTAAACTAGAAGGGTGGAAGTTTTTGAAATGGTTTTATAGCTTCCAGATGCTTTAACACATCTTAGCAAAGCTCTACGAGTGTTTTTATTATGACACATATGTGCTAGATTCTCTTTCAGCTCCTAGTAAAGGGGTAGTGTGGGAACCAAAAGTCAGATGACCAGATGTATGTTTCAATACTCGATGAGACAGAAGTCTCAGAGCAGTCTGTTTTTGAAACCTGACAAAAGAAGGACCACTCATCCACTTCATCTTGCCTTGCTCTAGTAAGTGAACTAGGAGACAGTAATTCTTTAGAACAGTGAGGAAAATATAGGGATATTAGTTAAGTATTGTTTTTCTGTATGTGTGTGAACCCTTTCATCTGTGTTAGTTTTAATATTTCCTCTGATTGAAACTCTGGTGTTTATTCTAAGTAGATGTTTAGTATTTTCATGTTTTTATTATTTATTATTAAATATATTTAATCTTTTCATTGTGACTGATCTTTTAGAGAATATTTTAAACTTTGAGAATACTGAGTCACTTTGGTGACACTGTTCACTCCTGAAAGCCTTGTTGCATTGATCAAACATAACCATTTGTATTAGTATTAATTTTACTCAGTATAATTGGGTGCCCTTATAAGAGCCTTAGAGTACCTGGCTTTGGAGCGTTCTTGTGGCAGTATCTACCGTATAGTCTGGGCAGAGGAGGCATAGCTGTTAAATCTTTGCCAGCCTTTCCCAGGTGTGTGTGTGTGTGTGTGTGTGTGTGTGTGTGTGTGTGTGTGTGTGTGTGTGTGTGTGTGTATGAAAATGAAATCTCAGAGTGTGTGTGTGTGTGTGTGTGTGTGTGTGTGTGTGTGCGTGTGTGTGTGCATGTGCGTGTGCGTGTGTGTGTGTGTCAGCTCCTTGGAGCAGAGACGCATAGCACTTCTTTCACAGAGAGGGTGGTGCGGGACTTGGCTTGGAACACTGTGCTGAGGACTCAACTCTACAGCTGTGTCAGTAGAGAATCTTAGTTGCGACTTAGAGGGGGGGGGGGCCCAGCCCTAGAGCTGAGTGTGTTACCTGTGTATATCTATTTTTGTTCCAAGTGAACATCCCTCACTATTGTCAGTGGTGAGGATTGAGGCTCCTTGATTACTGTCCCAGAGGAGGGATGTTACACTCACGACCATGGGGGGGGGGGGAGACAATGCTCCTCACCCAATGTAATATATTTGCTCATCAGATCTGATCGTAAGGCAGTATTACTTGAAATAAAAATTAAATCCAGGTATGCAGTGAAACCAAAAACCTTTAGGAACTATTCCAAGGCTAACCTCTCCCTATTAAGCAACACCTTGGCTAAATTCCAAGCATCTCCAAACTCAGTAAACACCATATCATTTGCTGAGCTATTTACAAAATCTCTGTGCAGCTTTATTGATAGCTGTATACAGTGAGCTGTACCCACTCGTGTTAAGAATAAGACAAATTCAAAAGGCAAGCTACCCTGGTGTAGTCAGTTTCAGTTGGTTATACAACAAAAGAAAAAAATCTTGACCAAGCATAGGAGGAATAAAGCCAATATTAAAAGCCCCCTGATATATCTAAACAGGCAGCTAAGAAGGTTAATTAATAGTTAAGGTGCTACATTTGAAGAAAAAAAATTGCTTCTCAGGCAAAGGACAACCACAAGGCTTTCTACAGCTATGTCCATAACCTCAGAGGAGATTCACAACAGTGCACAGAACTTATTGTAAATGACATCACCCACACTGAACCAGAGACCATTTCCAACCTTTTGGCTGACAGGTTCAGCTCAAATTTCTCCCCCCACTTCCCTCCCGACAGTCCAAAGGAAATACCACATACCACAATCCCCCTAACCATTACTAGGGAACAGGCCATCAATGCACTTTCCAAGGCCAAAAACATTGCATCGATGGGCCCCGATAACATTCCAAGATGTTTAATAAATAGCATGAAACATGACCTCACTGGTCTACTTTGATCACTTTTCAACTGGAGCGTTCAGTAAGGTATTGTGCCAAGGAATGGAAGATGGATACAGTCATTCCCTTACACAAAGGAGGTCCAATCACTGATTTGAGTAACTACAGACCAATGAGTCTTACCAGCCTCATATGTAAGGCCATAGAGAGAATCATCATGGACATGATAAATGAGGACATAGATGGCCTACAAACGCTGGACCCATCAGAGTTCAGCTTTGGTAATGGAAGGTCATGCCTATTAAATCCTGTGGACTTTTTAGAGAGGATCACCAAAGCAGTGGATGAGGGTAAGACCATGCACACAGCTTACCTTGACCTGGTTAAGGCTTTTGGTACAGTACCTCACTTGGGCATTATAGACAAGCTCACTTACTTAGGTGTTAACCATTTTGTCACTGGCTGGCTAGCCAAATGGTTCACTGACATGACCCAGGAGGTCAAAACAGGTGAGGCCACCTCCACCAGAGGCCATTCACGAGCTGAGCCCCCTCCCCCATGGCTCCATATTGGGCCTGCTTCTTTTTGGCATCTATTTCTCTAAAATGGAAGCAAATACTGAAGTTTTATAGACAAAAGTAGCTCATAAATGCCTGGCTCACAATGTCCTATTCGGATGCAGGACATCATTATTCTTTTGGGAAAACTTGGCTAAGCTTAGAAAGGGCCCCTGGGTCATTAGCCTAATAACGTATGAATCTATATGAAAAATACATTTTCTTGGAACTTGTATTATTAATGAAATCTATTGGCCTTTTGCTACCTGAAGCAGAGATAGATTCACTTTCTGAAAACAATATGATTGCCGTTGTCATGAGGAATTTGAGGTTTAGAAAGCTGTAGTGACTTTGCCATAACAAGTGTGCTAGACCCCATGCAATGCAATCTTTAGAAGCAAAGTAGCATGTCATGTGATGTAGGATATGAAGTTTTGACAGCTTAAATTTTATTATTTTATTTTTTATTAGTTGACATTTGTTTACCGGGATTGTCTGACTGGAGATCTGGTGTCCGTTTTTAGCGAAGGCCCGGAGAGAAAAGCTGTAACAAGTACAGTAGTTACAGCATTTAGTGTAAACAGTAACAAGTTACAGAATAATTGTTAACAACGTAATACAAGGTGTAACAATCTTGCGAGGAGAAATAGAATACATGAGATACATGACTAG
The DNA here is from genome assembly GCF_019279795.1 of Protopterus annectens. Taxonomy (NCBI): domain Eukaryota; kingdom Metazoa; phylum Chordata; order Ceratodontiformes; family Protopteridae; genus Protopterus; species Protopterus annectens. The sequence continues at coordinate 393,498,670 of NC_056736.1, forward strand.
TAGCTAAGTAAAGCATAAGGCAACAATAGAAGAATATGAGTAAGTTAGTTACATATTTACAAGCAGCATGCATGAGAATTTAAAGGGAGTGACCATGATGAGTGTGTAAATGTATTATAAAAAGTCAGTGTAACAATTTTTTTAAATAGTGATGAGAGTTGAATCTTGGTATGCATATTTCCTCTACACACATTAACTAACAAGTGACCTCTGAACATCAGCTGCCATAGCTTCATAGTTAAAGAACGTTGAGACATGTAATGTATTCACAAAGTACTTAATCTTTAGACTTTAAATGCACCTTTTTATTAAGAATTATTTGCATTGTAAATAAAAAATAATTCCTTATATTTTATTTTTAGCGTGACCAACTACCTCTAGTGAGTCCTGACTAGGTTTTATTTGCAGAACCAACAGCCAACCATGACAAGTGTCCTGTACCTCCTTCCCTTTTCTTTTTACTGTAATTCCATATAATTTACGAGTTCTGCACCCACACTTACTCTTTATATCTGTTTTAACCATCCTGTGCTGACTGGTCAGAATTATCTCCATAACTGTCCTGAATCCCTCCATCTCTACATGCGTCCACTGCAACTTTTCTTGCGTGCAATAATAGGTTTTAAAACTCTACTGGATGTTAGTATCTTTGGGGTATAATATGGAATCAACCTTATGCATCATATAATCTGAGAGGTAAACAAGAAATGCCTCCTTAACTTTCATTAAATAGAAATTCTGTTTGGTAATAAGTACCTTCTCATTCCTTGAAGAGTAATGAAACATCAGGGAGTAGCAAGTGAAAACATTATATGGAAGGCATATCTTCAAGTGAATGACTTCCAAACCTTTGTGTTTATAGTACACCTGCAAAAAAAAAAAAACAATATGAGAATCATAATGCTTCTTGGGCCTCGGGGAGACCTCTTTCATCATAGCTAAATTCTAGTCATCTGCTAACTCTGAAGTCCTCACCTGGAACTTAGTCATTCCATGTAGAATACTTTTAGATGTGTGTGGGAGGTCACTGGGAGGATGCAAGTATTTGCTTCTATGAACTGCCTTCTGCATTTCCCTTCAACAAGACATAGCCACAGCTGTCTACCCTTTTATTGAGTAATGTAGTTCTTGGGCCCCCTGGGTTAGCAAAAAACAGGCATCCCTTTTATGCCCATACTAGAAGAAGGAAAATATGCTCTCAGTATAGCCAAACTACAGTAGTTTCCTATGCCATTGTCGAATCAGGTAGTTCAAATTTTAGACAACCTGTTTTTTGGATGATATTTAATATAGAGAGCAAAACAGCATGCTTTGCGGAGTTGATTGTAATTAATATTCCACAAGAATATAAAATCAAAAGTTAGAGGTGAATTAAGCTGGTAAAAACAACTAATAAAATAAAAGATAGTTTTCCAAGACAAAAGGAAACAAAATAATTTATTATTTTAGGGCATCCATTCACCAAACCTTAGGATTTCTTCAAAACAAGTATCAAAACCAAGCAAGATTTAAATAATAGACCCATACCTCTTAACTGTACAGATTTTTTGCCATATATTTATGGAGTGTTCCTCATAAAATTTGAAGTTTTCTTGCAAATCATTGAGAATTGAAGTCATTAAATAATAACATACGTGTGATTTTCAGACTTCATATATTTCAGAAAATGTATGCTAATACAAAACCTGTTATTCTAGCAACTTTCTAAGTTTAAAAGAGCAATATTTAAAATGTGTCCCTATTTTTTATCCCCTCTAGGCTTTGTCCAGATTTCTTGAGCTAAAGATGTTGAGAGGTATGAATAGATCAAAAGTCATATGACATGCTTATATCATGATTTGAGCTTAAATCATTGAATGCGTTGGATACACCAACACAGTAGGATGAAGGAAAAATAATAGAGTTAGTCAGTCAACCTGCATTTAACCTAATCTGCTAAACCCATTCAGTAAATTACAAAGTATTTTCTAATCCCTACCTATTAAACCTGTATGCACTTTTTCTGATATAAAAAGTATTTTTTAAGTGTTAGAAGCAAAACAAACACAAATACCAACCCTTTCTGGAAAAGAAGTCCCAGTAAAGAAAGCCAAAAAAATTAATCCAGCAAGACAGAGGGACTCCAAAATGGCCAGTTTCAATAAAAAACTTTTATTGATGGTGACATCAGGAATAGTACTGAGCAGCTTGAGTCTAAGTGGATTATTAGACTGAGAGGTTATAGTGGGCATGGACTCAATGATGTAGTTCTTATAAAACCTAAGTTGAAATCTAGGAACCTAAGACGTTAAATGTTTTTTGCCTTTGTATTTTTATGTTTATATATATATATATATATATATATATATATATATATATATATATATATATATATATATATAAATTTGTAATATATACATTTTTATGAATGTATTATTATTTCTGTACTTAGGTGCTATGCATATGCTTTTATGAGACTGTTTAAATTGAGTGCCTTGATGTCACATGATTAATCAAAGGCGGTAGTATATGGTATTTAAACTGAGTTTTGTAGTTTGATAGATATTACTTGAAGAAGCAGCTTAGTCTGTGAAAACGCTTGTGGTGTCGACAATAAAAGTTTTTTATTGAAATTGGCCATTTTGGAGTCCCTCTGTATTGCTGGATTAATTTTATAATTGTTACAATATATTGAGCGTTTATATAATGCACTGTTGATGTCACATTTAGAAATAGCATAATAATAATAATCATAAATTTTCATTTGTGAATGATGTTCCATCTTTCCAGTATAATAATTGCATGAAACATACTTCATTAAGTATACAGTACATGAAATGGTACAAATGAATTTCCCAGGATAAGATAATACCCTATCATATTGACTAACAGTGATGTTAGGACTATCATGTATAAATTTACAATACTTGCAATATCCACATTTCATCATTTCACCCTTTTCCTTTTTTGTTCCTGGAACTTTGTAAAATAGTTTTCATGTTAATAACTGCCATAATAGTAAGCCTAGGTCATGCACCTAACTTGGTCAATAATTCCTCACTGTTAAAGATTATTTTCCAATATCTAATCATAATGTTCTTAATACTGGTAGTGTCAACACTTTGACTTAAAGCAATAGTCTTAACAGAATTCTTCTTCTTAAACTTATATTTATTAAGATAGGTATACATATAATGGGTTGAAACTTACTGGACCTGTTATTAGTCATCTGACATAATGTGTTTCAAGAAGACTATAACTCACTGTAGGAAAATTCTCAGTTTTGTAGTATTTGCTTTAAATAACTCAATTCATTCCTAAAGCATTTTTCCTCTGTTGCTAATCTAGAAATCCCGATTAACTGTTCTTTAGTTAAGATCATCAGTGATTGGATGGGTAATAGGAAATTCACCCCGGAGATCACTTCTGTGGTTCTGCTTGTCAGGGGCACAGGAAAATAATTTTCTTGGGTGGCGAAAGCCAGGGTACATTTTTGGCTAGGCTTGTATAGGCCCTAGGGCCAATAGCCTAGTACCTACCTATTTCATGATTACTGGAATAGTGCAAATAATAGAGAAGGCAGCCTTCTGGTAGATGGTAAATTCAAAGGTATACTCAGTCTTATTCTCCTATAATATTACATGCAGAAAGTTAATCTTCTCCTGAGAAACAGTAAAGGTAAAAGTGTATTCAAGTAATCAAAAAAAAATTTAAATCAAACTATGACCCTGATCCTCACAATAAATGCATCATCCAGGTGTAACATAGATAAACTTTAAGATAATATCCAAATCTGGAGTTAAAGATGAAACATTTTTCCCATGTACATGGGACTACATTAGCAAAAATAAGGACTGCACTGTTTCCATAGCAATTCCATTTGTTTGATTTTAAAAAATCCCCATCAGAAGTAAATAAGTGAATAATTTAAAACTATTTCCTTAAAAAATGTTCACTAAATCTGTGTTAGTGGTCTGCAAATTAACAAATTAAAATAATGCATCTCTAAACCAAAACATCCCCTTTGTGATATCAATAAAGCATTGTAAAAACTCTTAAGAATATTATTATAATAAAAAAATAGTTTCTATATTGGAGAAAGTGCATATAGATCCAAGAGGTGGGGTTAGGAAAAATACTTTGGAATTTATTCATCTGATTTGGCAGATTAGGTTAAATATAGATGTTTTAACCAGGTTAAATAATTATATATCTGTTAGTGGTGACTTGAAGCTTAGGGCTGCAAATCTCTAATTATGATGTAATAATGTCATATGACTTTTGCTGTATTATTTAATCTTGTATGATTTTTTTTTAACTTATGAAGAAGTCCAGTGTATGTTAGACGAAAGTGTTGGTTGGTTTTTAGTTTATTTTACAAGAATATAATCAGATATGTTACTCAGCACTAAATTACTGAGTTGTTTACTCTTCTCCCTGTCTCCATAATACATATTTTCTTAAAACATACATAGATACAGTACCACCCTTCAGCTTCATCCTTCATCCAAACTGCACCTCAATTTGGGATAGCATAAATAACCTTTAAATAATCTGTTAACATGTAGCCTAACAGTAATGACTTGGTGTCTCCATGGAAGTGCATTTAGTCTTTTCTAAGATGGAAGGACATACTGTCATGGTGCGGCAAAGAAGGAATCACCAAATGTACCTCCCATATCCAGTGACACACTTTGAGCCCTTCCACCATTTCAAGAATGTGTAATTTATGTTAAACAAATAAAATTAGCATTACCTAAGTGCTCAAAACTCATCAAAGAATTGGAGATATATCATTGCCATAATCGGCCAGGTCCCGACAAGCAGTTTAGATTGGCATGGGCACTTCCTGCCAGCAAACAAGACCTCTTCCTATGTCTGAAGGGCCTTTCTCATCCAACTATGGGTATAGTCTGGAATACCACAGTGCACTCAGTCTTGCATTTAAACATAGTGCGTGCATGTTTTTAAACTATAATCAACAGATTTGGAGCAAGTAAGTAATATAAGCCAGAACATACCAAAAGGACTTCCACGTCAAAGAAGAAAGAGAAGTATTGCCATACACACATCACATATACTTACACTATTAAATGTCCTGGATACACCAACACACTATGAAGTAGAAAAACTCTTTCTCCTAGCTTTCTTGTGTTGGGCTGTATTTATTTATTCATGTTTATTAATGTCATAGGCTGACTGGGCATTACCAATTTTAAGCAGAGATCTAGGGTTTAAAGCTCCATGATTAATGTCAGAAAGTTAAAAACACGTAGTAGTAGTTTTGAGTTGCGGAAAAACACACCAGGAAAGCCGCTCTAAAACAACACCCGCATTAATGACTTTAAATGCACTTTACACAAACGTTTTTCGTCTCACTTAATAGTGAAACTTCTTCAGAAAATTACAACATTCAAAAAATTCACCCTTTATATAAACTTTAATTTAAATTTGGCGCCAAAGGCAAAACCTCAGTCAATGACGGAATTTTAAAGCTACATAGCCTGCATTTCTCATTCAATAAGCCCTCTTACGGACATATGATAAAAAATACTGTAAAACACATCTGAATGGATTCTAAGTGCATTAAAATGTTAAAAAAATATACACATATTTATATTTAAATAAAATGAATAAATTGCACAAACAACTAAAGAGTAATATTTAACAAACCAACATCACAAATTTATGAATATATGTGTATATTAAAAAATTATATTATTACTATGAAAAATAACAAAAGTATATAAATATCTTTGAACATTATAGACTACTTTTTCCTAAAATTAATGAACAAAATTAAACAATTTTAAAAACATATATATAATAAATATATATAAAAATAAAAATAAATGAATATGAATTCTTATGAGTTTAAATTTAAAATTTAAATTTAAATTTATTTCACCCAAATCTGTTTGAATACATAATGAATTCATATATATATATATATATATATATATATATATATATATATATATATATAATTTTTTATTATTGTATCGGTACTTTTATAAATTCATTATATTTCATCTATCTAAATTTTTCAATTTTAATAAACACATAATAGAACATTTTTCATTAATACCTGGAAAAACATATGTGTTAAGCCTTATTTGCCTAGCTAAAGCATTCTCCTCTCTTCCTTGAGTAATGCATCTTACATGTTCCGAGACCCTGTCTCTCATTCTACGGTCCATTTTGCCCACATAAAATGTTGTGCATCCTTGACATGTTGCTATATAGACCACTCCTTTTGAATTACAGTTGTGCCTCCCTTTTAGGTAAATTTTATACCCATTGATGTTAATACTATTTCAAGTCAAAATAACATAAAATTTATCGATAATTTAAGTAAAGAAGAAAGAGACAACTTAGAATGTATGTTAAAAGCTAATTTCAGAATAATGAGCCCAGATAAAGGTGGGGTTTTAGTTTTTATGGATGTTCCAGATTATATGCAATATATCAGAGACATATTGGCAACTGATGTTTATCAGATGGCATTGATTAATGAATATAATAAAGCAAATCAATTTGTTAAAAGTTTTATAAATTAGCTGTTTATTGAAGCAAGAATAGATATTCAAACATTTCATTTTTTGTCAATGCCAATACCTAGAGTACCATGTATATTTGGAGTGCCAAAAATCCATAAGAATTTACAAAAAAACCCATTTAGACCTATAGTAGATGGGAGAAATTCCTCAACATATGCATGTGCAAAATTTATAGATGTTATATTAAAGAAATATGTAATAGAAGAGGAATGGATTATCAAGGACTCTTGGACTTTCTTAAAAAGATTGGATAAGTTTGAATATATAGACAATTATAATTTTTTAACAATTGATGTCAGAGAATTGTATACTAGTATTCCGCATAGTGAAGGAATAGAATGGGTTGTGGAAAGAATGTGTCAAAAACAGGCATCAGCCTCTGAAATTTCTTTATTTTTTGATAAGCAATATTATGTGCAAAAGAAGGGGGTGGCGATGGGATCACCATGTGGCTCAAGTTATGCAAACATGGTGATGTCACATTGGGAGAACACATATGTTTTCCCTAATGCCTTATTCCAGAAAGTAGTGAAATTATATGTCAGAATTATAGATGACATTTTTGTCATAATCCAAGGAATGGAACAAACAGTTGGAGATCTAGTTTCCATGTTTAATCGGACAACTCATTTTTTAAGTTTTACTCATACATTTGATAATTAGTCTGTGTCATATTTAGATATATAGCTTATTAAAAATAAGCATTTAAAACAGTATGAAGCTCTTATATATAGAAAGCCCACATATTCGAACAAATGTTTGCATTTTTCTAGTGCCCATCCGTTTCACCAGAAACGGTCAGTACTTGAGGGACAATTTGCCCGAGCGGCAAAAATGATAACAACAAATAAAGATTTTGAAGAAGAATGCTCCGATTTAAAATCCATGTTTCTCAATAGAGCATATCCATCCAGTCTTATTGACGAAATAATGAACGAAGTAATAAGAAAGAGAAGTAATGGGGTATACACACCCATCTTAAGTAAGAGAAATGGAATGGATGCAGAATTTATTAGGGGAGAAATCATGGAAGTAAGGGATAGGATCGATGCATCTCAAGAGAAAAATAATTTTAATTTAGTATGCATCATGAGTTTCAGTTCTGATGCAGCATATATAAAAGAAATCATCATAAAAAATTGGTCTTTATTGAATGATGATGCCACTTTGGGGTGTATTTGTAATTTTAAACCTAAAATTGTATGGAGAAGGACAAATAGTTTCAAACATCTTTTTCAAAAACAAAAAGATACATTTGTAAGGAATCCGGGCATGATGCAATGTGGTAACTGCTCTTTATGTTATCTAATGGACACAGGTTATAATATTAACATTAATGGGTATAAAATTTACCTAAAAGGGAGGTACAACTGTAATTCAAAAGGAGTGGTCTATATAGCAACATGTCAAGGATGCACATCATTTTATGTGGGCAAAATGGACCATAGATTGAGAGACAGGGTCTCGGAACATGTAAGATGCATTAATCAAGGAAGAGAGGAGAATGCTTTAGCTAGGCACATAAATATGTACCCTGAACATAAATTCAAGTTTAAAGTAATACAACAAGTACATTTGGATGGAAGAGGGGGACCATCTGGGTTATTGTTGGAGAAATTAGAACTTCTTTGTTAAATAAGGCTTAACGCATATGTTTTTCCAGGTATCAATGAAAAATGTTCTATTATGTGTTTATTAAAATTGAAAAATTTAGATAGATGAAATATAATGAATCTATAAAAGTACCGATAAAATAATAAAAAATTATATATATATATATATATATATATATATATATTTTTATGAATTCATTATGTATTCAAACAGATTTGGGTGAAATAAATTTAAATTTTAAATTTAAACTCATAAGAATTCATATTAATTTATTTATATATATATATATATATATATATATATATATATATATATATTTATTATATATATATTTTTAAAATTGTTTAATTTTGTTCATTAATTTTAGGAAAAAGTAGTCTATAATGTTCCAAGGTATTTATATACTTTTGTTATTTTTCATAGTAATAATATAATTTTTTAATATACACATATATCCATAAATTTATGATGTTGGTTTGTTAAATATTACTCTTTAGTTTGTGCAATTTATTCATTTTATTTTATTTAAATATAAATATGTGTATATTTTTTTAACATTTTAATGCACTTAGAATCCATTCAGATGTGTTTTACAGTATTTTTTATCATATGTCCGTAAGAGGGCTTATTGAATGAGAAATGCAGGCTATGTAGCTTTAAAATTGCATCATTGACTGAGATTTTGCCTTTGGCGCCAAATTTAATTTAAAGTTTATATAAAGGGTGAATTTTTTGAATGTTGTAATTTTCTGAAGAAGTTTCACTATTAAGTGAGACGAAAAACGTTTGTGTAAAGTGCGTTTAAAGTCATTAAAGCGAGTGTTGTTTGTTTTAGAGCGGCTTTCCTGGTGTGTTTTTCCATAGTTGGTCCGGTTTTTTGAGTTTTGTAACAGTTTTGTGTTGTGTCTAAGTCTTCCTCATTGTGTATTAAGTCTGAATTAGGCTTGTATTTTTACTGTGTATGGAATTGTTATAAGGAACAGCACAAATTGTATACATTTGTATTGTTAGCTACCCATAAGATTACAGGCTTTATAGCATGATGGTAATAATAGAAAGGGTGTAGCTATAGAAAAGAGGTAGACATCCCTCAGCACTAGTGTGAAAGAGTAATACTCAAACTCATTTTGATTGGCATGTCACTGGGGAAGTTCTGAGTGAACTGGGAAGTCAGAAATTCACCCCTGGTCTGACACCCAAGTCTCTGATGGATAGAGGCAGACATTATATCATGCTCTAACTAACGTACACCCTTTAATATAACCTATAAGGCACAATAACTTGTGGAATAACATTTGGGTTGCATGGCTAGGCTTATAAAAGCCCCAGTGGTTTTTAGCCTTGTATATCCTCATGAACTGTATTAATCAGTGTCATCAAGTCTTCCTTTATTAAGTTTACTGAGAGGATTCCTGAAAATCTGGGTAGATTTATTGACTGAAGCAAATTTTCTCCCTGACCCAATTCAGTTGTAACTTGGACAATTGGATAGGACTGGGAAATTCATCCCTGGTTTGGCGCCTGTATCCCTAATGGACACAGGCAGCCTGTAAATGTTTAATCTTCCAGGCTCCTGCTTGTCAATGTTTTACCTCCCGAGCCTCTGCTTACACTTATCAAGGGTACCAAAACTTGTCAGAGATTTGGGATGCATGGCTAGGCTTAAAGACTCTAGGGGTTGTTAGCCTAGTACACACCTGTGAACCTAAGAATTGTAATTAATGACAAGTATAGCCAGTGTATTTAAAATGTATATTTAAACTAATATATTATGGCTTTCAGCCCCCCCCCCCCATCACCTGCATTGCCCTACAGTTTGTCTACCTAGCTCTTGAACCATCTTGAAAAGGTAGAGGTCGAAATTTTTGGCACTGTGATCAACAACAACAAAAAATAAAACTGTCTACCCTTGGATGAGAAGTTCAGAAACTAATGATGTAATTATGGCTAGGGAGGGTTGTAATGACAGAGTGGTCACGGTTGTAGGTGGTTACTACAGTAATGAGATACAAAAGAGCTGATGAGAAAGGAGCAGAAAAGCCTTATATCAAGTTAAGACAAATTCAAATTAAAAAAGGAGTATGGTTTAACTTTTTAAACTAATTTTGAAATATACTTTCAATCAAAATCGTTAATATGGAATTTGGTTTAACATATTTTAGAACAACAGTGTACTTTTTATATTCTGTATCTTGTGTGTTGAGAATTATGCAGCAACAGTGTAATTTTATTTTTTTTTCTTTAGCATAATGTATATTGATTGCATAAGTTGCATTGGTATTTGTTAATGTCACTAAAGGCTGTAGTAGTACTGAAGTTGATGCCTGATGGCATAACAGAAGAAATAATCCAAAGACCTCTAAAAGACATGTACAAATCTCCAAATACACTAAAAACTCAAAAAGACCAAGACAATGACCTCCCAAATTTACAGCGAATAAAAGATCACCCACTTTACTTTGTGTGCATTAAACTACAGCTTTAGTTTGTGTCATTGTTTTGTATTTTCAATATTCATGATTCTTCAATTACTGGTTTCTTCTGAAATGTATGGTTAAGCATTAGAAACATGGGCAAGTCATGACCAAACCAAATTGAGTCAAGGTAGGAATAACAGAGCTGCCTTTATCATGCCTGTAGATTCTCAGCTTCCTTACATAATTTTTTATGCAAAAGCAACTGCATCATTTTTTTAACTGAGTTTTATGCTTTCATTTTTTTGTCATTCTCTACAAATGAAGGTACGGTGGTGTATAAAGCCAGTAAATTCCAAATAATGATTTGATACACCGTCCTTATGTAACATTCTTAGTATGTATGCAATGTATAAATGCCTAAGGCTTACTGACCTACTTTTACAGCACACCAGTGTTCGTCTGCTTCTCCTGAGCATGTGGAGTTACAGCTGTCACAGTACTGACTCAGCATATCCCACTAGTTTTAACTTTGAGTTTTATAAAAAGCATCAGTCAGACAGCCTTATCTGACATGAAACTGGGAATCATGAAATATTAAGAAGGCCTTCTAACTTGTCTGCTGAAGTTACAAATACAGCCTGAAGGAAATGTATGGGAAGGAACTGGGGATTTGTAGCTTGAGCACAGAAAAAAAAAGATCCTGGTAGGTCCTATGCACATTGCAACAGTGCAATGGAAAACTTTTTCTCAAAAACATCTAGATTCTGAGGCAGTTCTGTTAAACTTCAGTTATAGTTTTATTTGAGGAGTGCAGTTTTCTGTGCAGTGCATGACATCTTATATTTTACCATCAAAGCCTGCCATGCCTGTCCAGTTGTTCAAAGCACCAGTTCCACAGTCCTTTAAAGCATTTTAACATTAATTTATTCACTCTCTGTGTATTGTAGGGCATTGGTAACATCTCTGAATAATCTGATTATTTAAATCAGTTTTTCAAACATCCCCTTCCAGCTGCTGCCTTTCCCTTTTTTCTTCTGTCCATTTCTTCTTCCCTCCCAGTTTCCTTGTTCTTTGCAGTACAAAATGTCTCTATCAGGATCTGCCTTTTTTCTCTTCCATTTCACTGATACCAACCATTCTCTGTGGGTATCCTTGTATTCCAACTTCACGATTCCCCTCATTGGTTTAATAGTTGCCATTTGCATGCTGTGTGCCAGTATAATCTCCTTTTTTATTGTCACTACAAAAGAATGTTATTCCAGATGTGGTCTTTCTAGTTTTTAAACTTAGAATGAAGTAATTCTACCTCAATACCTATTGTAAATCATAGATCTTATGGTTGAGTTTTGTAGTAGTTTGATAAAAGTTTACATGTTTTAAAATATTGTGTGCTCTGGGCTGGCGCTCTACATGTAAATGTATTTATTTCATATGTCACCTTGGCTGGAGTTGTCCTATTGTTTGTGACCACCTCTCTAGTTTGAGTTATTACTGTTAAAAAGTTAAATTTTCTTGTCCAACTCTTTGTTATATCTAAAATATACTGTTAAGGACATCTTCTGGCATATAGTCATTTGTCACTGGTTATCGTTTTTCTTCATCCAGTTGTTTAATTGTTTTATTTTATTTAGGATTATTTAATCATAAACCTACCCACCTGCTTTTGAGTTCTGTTCCAGAGACTGAATTGGTGGAATCTCAGGTAGACAGAAAAGATCCCTGTTCATGGATATTGTTGCGATGGTCAATTTGACTGTCAAGATTTATAGATTTTAATAGATCTGTGAACTTTATATTGTGCTTTGAGTGTTATGAACTTTATATTTTATTAGATGTGTGAAATTTGTAACTGTTCTTTTTTTAGTAATGGTTCAGTTGTCTGTTGTAGAATGTGACTGTTTTCACACGCTTCCTTTCAAGAGCTGTATTGACTTATTCATTTATCTGTCTTTCTTACTTATTTGACATTTGTTTACTGGGAAAGTCTGACTGGGTCAAAGTACCCATTTTCAGTGGAGGCTGAAGAGAAAATCTCTAACAGTTAAAATATACTACAAGGGGGCTGAATAAAAGTGATAAAAAGTACATGAAAAATAAAGTATAAATTACAAGTTCATAGTTTGCTATATATCAAAAAATTATATTGGACAGCAAATGTAGCATATGATTTTGCTGTACTTTATGACACTGCCTGTGATAGAACATAATATAAAAATTACTTGTTCATTTTGGAAGCAGTTTTTTTTTGGTGGAGAATGACAATGAAAGTAGGAGGGAGTTTGAGAATACAAAAGGTAAGAGAAAAAAATTCTAACAATACTGAAGGATAAAGCAAAATGGAGGGCAGACTAAGAGTGTTTAAAAGTATAAGTAGGAGGTATGGAGATGAGGATGTTGGGTGATAGTATCGGTCAGGGGTGGAGCATGACCAGAGCCAAAACTTAGACATGTGTTAGTTTAGAATGAATTTAAACTTGTGAATGTTTGATGTTGGTCTGATGGATAGTGGGATGGAATTCCATTTTTTGGCAACTAAGAAGAAGTAAAGACTAGGGCCAGAAGATTTATGGGGTTTATAGATGCTCTGGATTTGTTTATCATTAGATCAGTGTGGTCTAGTGGGATGGTAGGAAGGTAGAATAGATTTTAAAGCAGGCCGGTCATTGGGGTTGAATACCTGTACCCATGAAGCTGGCATTTTGGTGTCAGAGACAGAATTCAAACCCTGCTCCAGACTTTATTTGTAGGCAACAATGTGGATATGTTAACACAAGAGGGGGGTTTGGATTAAATAGGAGTATAAGGAACCCTACGGTTCAGTCTAAACTATCACAAGAAATTTCACAGGATTTCAGTATATTCCAAGGTGCTAGGGTTAGGTGTTTTCAGAGTAACCATGTGTGGCAGTTACAGTCTGTATGTTCACAGTGACAAGGTGAGGAACAAAAGCCATATGAGGAAACTAACAGAGTTAGCACCGTGGTAGTGGTGAGGTATCTTAAAACTCGAGCTGCTTCAGATTACTACAGAAGCATGTACCCTTTCTTGGTTGAATGTAACTAAGCCATTACCGAGAGGGATACTGCATCTGTCATTACTAATTGTTTATTCTGCAGCCATCAAAATGTTCTGGACTTCCTCTGGAAAAGGCTACAAACTGAGCCATAGTTTCTAAAAGATACTGGACTTCCTATGGAAGGGAACATGAGGATGATCATGAGGAGAGAGTTGTGCCAGGCAGAGGTGTGAGATCACACCTTACAAAATTGAGGGAAGTAATAAGAGGCTTTTGACTTTCAGTGGTAGAGAGAGTCAGTGTATTGGGAAAAGGGATTACTTGAAAAGGGGACGGACTCTTAAAGGTATGCCAAAATGAAATGAGTTGCAGCACTTGGTAGTCAAAATGACCTGCAATTAGGCAGATCTATTCATAGGCTATGATATTCCATTCTCAGGCCTTTTATTTTACACTTTGTCCCTCTCTGTCTATACTCTATTATCAATCCCTGGTAGGGAAGGCAGTCTTCAACATACAGTCAAGACTTCTGCTTGGCCTCATCCCACTCTTTGGCTTTTCCCTTCCTAGTTATTTTCTTACAATAAAACATCCCAGAACCTTTTCTAGACTTGGGCTGCTGTCATTCCTAATTGTAGGTAGCGATTTCAATGAAATTTTGTAAATAATAATTTTTTGTTTTAGAAAATAGTGCTACTTCAGTTACAAGGTTATTGGTAGTACGGTAAACCAGATTAAGACAAGGGCTAGATTACCTGTTAAACTAATAAATGAACTTAGGCAGCAACAAACTATTAAACAACAATATATCAAATGAGAGAAGCGGCACTTGGACAACAAAACAATACATTTAATCAATGTGAAGAGCTTTTCGTTTGTGTAGTATCCACAAACATCTTCAGACAAATAGTAACAAGTAACAGGCGCCTTATAAGCACAAGCAAGCATCAGCTCAATAAAATTATTAAACAATAAACTACTAATCAACTTTTAAAGGCGTGATACCATCAGTGCAGAACCACCTACTGCTCTATCAGCAGTATTCTGAAGATTAAAAGTTTAATAAGATGAACTTGTTTGAAATTATATGACTTTAATTTATTTAATTATTGTTTTAACATTTTTATTTTTATTTTATTAATATTTTTTCAGATATCACTGTTATTATGATATTGTTTGTAGTTTCTTAAGTGGTCATGTAGGGGGCATATAATATACAATAGTTTGTACCGTAGGTGGTTCTGCACTGATGTTATTACACCTTTAAAAGTTGATTAGTAGTCTATTGTTTAATAATTTTATTGAGCTGATGCTTGCTTGTGCTTATAAGGTGCCTGTTACTTGTTACTGTTTGTCTGAAGAAGTTTGTGGATGCTACACAAACGAAAAGTGCTTCACATTGATTAAATTTATTGTTTTGTTGTCCAAGTGCCGCTTCTCTCATTTGATTCGTTTTTGTTTAATGGCTAGATTACCTGTGTTGGAAAAGTATTGCTTAAATTTATTAGCTAATTTTAATTCCTTATAAATATATATGTTTTCCTATACTTATTGGTCCAGTTCCATGTGGCTTTCTCTTTTTCCTATTATTTACATAAGAAAATAATTTCTCATTATTTCTGCTGTTGCAAAATGTGTGCTCATAATCTGTTTTAGCTGATACTAAGGATTTTTTGTATCTTTTTACTGGCATGGTTGTAAGTCTTTCTTGCAGAAATTATTTTTATACCTTTTTAAGATAGCAGATTTCTTTCTCTTTGTTCTCTGTGACCATGAATGAGATTTACACTACTATGAAGGATTGATATTACAATTCCGTGATCTAATAGTGAATGTATTCTTATTCACTGGGTTCTGGCATACATTTTCAAAGAGAATCCATCTAGAAGATGTTTCATAATCTATGCTTTTTTTAATTCTAATGAATTTAGTTCTGAAATAAAATTCTCACTACACATCTTAGTTCTGGCATATCAAATTTTATACTGTTGAATAGTGGCTATTTCTTCATTCACAGAGAAGTGGAAGGTTTGATGGTCAGAATTGCCCAAAGGGTTAGTTTGACTGATATTTAATATTTTATTAGGAATATTTATGATTAACATGTCTAGTATGTTGTTTTTCATTGCTGGAAACTCAGTTAACTGAACAAAGTTCTTTATAAACAGTAAGTCACAAAATTCCACTTCAACATTAATTGAATACTTTTCCATTCACCCAGTTGATATGTGGAAAAGTAAAATCACCTAAAATTATGAGATTATACAAATCCATGTATTTCACCATACTATCTATAATATATTCTACCTTGTCTTCCTGGGAGAGTTTGAGAGTGTGGTAACATGCCAAATGTTTTAAACTGGTACTGTTGGTAGAACTCTGTAGTTGAGCCATGACAGTTTCTTTAGTACTGTCAAACATTAGACATCTTGAACATAAATTTTCTGTAACAAAAAACACAATCCCACAATCCCTGTGATCTAATTTGAGAGACTCATATTTATGGTAACCTGGGAATGATAATTCTGTACATTGTCAGAACTGAGTTATTACAATAACAGAAACTTTAAACGTATAGCATTAACCATAAGTTCTCAGAATTGTCTCTCGTTATGAAATTCCTTCCAGTTACTTAACGCATGTAACTTAAAGTTCATTACAAAATTCACCCAATCATTTATTAAACAAAATGCTTTTGAATATTGACAGTAAATAATATCTCTCATAAACATAGGTTCACTTTACATTTCTGATAAATATGAAATATATCGACTCCGGCATGTATAACTAAGGAGTCCGAACATAATTATTTGTTTCAAATTATTATTGCCATGTTCTTTTAAACTGCTGCTGAGATAGTTCCAATACATCCTCTAACAGAGATAAGTGAAGGTTGTTTATATGTTGACCTGTTTTAGTTTATTTTAACAGTCTCTATCTGTTTTAGCTAAGGTATTTAATCCTATGTTAGTAATTCTGGTAGGCAGCTACACTGCGTTTTGCCATTTAAGTGATCTAACTGTTGGCATTACACCCTAGTTTGTTTCTTGCGAGGGGAGTGAGATTTAGGCTAGTTCAGGACATGTTTGCTTTAAGGCAGTTCCAGTCCAGTCAACACCAGGACAACATTTCTAAGAATTTACCACCCTCTCTCTCTGTTTTTTATTGTTTTATTAATCTTGGTGTTATCTGTTATTGACTGCTTCTTATAATTGACTCATATTCCTCTCCAGTCCTCCTTATGGGCTGCTGTCAGTAAGCACACAAGTATCATTTTGTGAAGTTTGTCCCCCTAAGCAATTTAAATACATTTGCCATCCCATTGTGTTCCATATGACCAGAATGGCCAGCAAGCCAATCGGTGTTGCTGTTTCAAACTTAGTATCTCCTAAGTCATATACCTTTCTTATACATTTGTCTTTGGTAGTATCCTCTGGATTTGACATAACTGCTCATACTAGTGAACAGTAGAGGGTCAAACTGAGAAGTTCCTACCCTTTAATTTTAAAACTTAAGTACCCTCTCTTTCATATCATTCTGCTTTCTTAATGCTGTATTTTTGTCATCCTACTAGTTTTATTTCATTTGTAAGCCTTTTACCACTAGGTCTCCACTAAGATAGTGTACAAACTGACTTATGCTCACAGATAATGAGCTTTTACTTACTTAGCAGTAATAATTCCATCTGTAAGGTATACCTAATTAATCGGGAGGCTTCCATCTCACTTATAAACTTTTCCTGTGAGACTTGTACATCTCCAGCGTTATCCTTCTCTAATCACACCATCATGTGTTATGCTGAGGCTGTAAAGCTCTTACTCCCAGAGCCGCCTAGAAAAAAAGATTAAGTGTTGAAAAAAATCAGGCCTCTCCTCCACCTCATGCGCATACCTACCATAAAGAGTCACCTTGAGTAAAAACACTCAAAATCTGTCACTTTGAACAACAGCAGCAACAACAGACAACAGGGGTCCAGGGAAGTAAATAGTGTGGGAAGAAATAGCCAGGGATTTGTTATGGCTAGGCTTGTATAGGCCATAGGGCCGATAGCCTAGTACCAACCTATGAACATAAATGTTTTAGTGATAGGTGACTCTTATTATCAGGCACACTGAGTCATCTCTCACAAGACTGTGCAAGGAGAGAGTTACAGTGAGTTGTCTTTCAGCACCAGGATCACTAAAATTACAAGGGTGCTAAGGACTGTAATTCTTGACAGGTATGATTATGACATGGAAATAGTGCACTGGGGAGAGTGACTTTAGATGTAAAACTCTGAGGGATATGCAGAGAGTCATGGCAGGACTTCCAGTGCTTGTTAGAAATACAGGTAAGACAGTAGTTCTGAATAAAATCCTTTCCTGACTTCAAATGTTGCCTCGATACAAAGAAGATACACTTGGCTTCAATAATTGGTTAAATAGCTGGTGTCATTCCAGAGGGGATCCATATGTGTCAGCATGGGATGAGATGCTCGTCAGTCCAACTTTCTTTGCTAAGTATGGCCTTCATTTTGTTTTAAGGGTTTCACAGTTGACAAACCAAATAAAAGACACAGCATTTGTGATATAATTCTTACAAATGTGACTGCCTTTTACACTACTCCTTTGGTATCCCCTTTCCCAGTGAAGTCTGACCACAAAATTGTGACCTTCTCCTTTAAACTCACAAAAGGTCCTTCAGCAAACCCAGCTGAATTCAAGGACTGGAAACTTGGTGGTCTCAATCTACTCGGTGATGGAACATCAAAATTCAGTTACCTGTGTCTCTGACAGACAGATTAAATCATGCTGTAGCTAATCTACACCCCTTAACATAATGTCAAAGGCACAATAACTCATGGAATGCATGTGGGATGTATTGCTAGGCTTATAAAGGCCCTAGTGTCATTAGCCTAGTATACACCTAAGAACTTCTTACACCTTTCCTGACCTTAATTATTTATTTATTGCATTTGTTTACCGGGAAAGTCCACTGGGCCTAGGTGAGCCCATTTTCAGTGGAGGCCCGAGGAGAAAAGCTCCACATAAAAGTCAACATTACAGAAATACAAATATCAAAAATACAGGCACTCCTCCTCCCCTCCCTCTTATACGCCGCCCCAGTTCTTACCAATACCCAGGCCTCTACTCTAAACAAACTGCAACAGTCTTACCATAAAATAGCCAGATTCATTACTAACTCCCCATACAACTCACACCACTGCATTTCTTTAAACTCTCTTCAATGGCTTAAACTTCCCCAGTTTCTGCAATCTTATCAATTTGATATGCTACACTCTATTGTTTATAAACCCTCCCTCTGTCCATTTCTATCTTCCTTAGTCTCCATCTACATCCCATCCAGGACCGTCCGTACTTCTAACAACAATTACTTGATATCTACCACCCAAAAAGGTCAGTAGGCAAACTACTCTCCAAACACTCCCTTGCCCATGCTTGGAACAAACTTCCCCTTGACTTACGTTCAATCTCCCACACCTCACACTTTAAAAATGCCTCTGCTCAGAAAGAGAAACGTTTCCACTTACTAGCATAAGTCTTCCTAGTGGTAGACTTCTGCGATAATAAGATGATTTCACGCACCGAGTGGGAGATGTTCGGAAGCCTGGCTAAGGTCAGAAGTGGAGCAACCAAGCAGTGAGCTGGAGAGATTGAAGGGATTGGTGCAGCCTGCCCGATTGATGGATCAGGAGGTCTGGAACTGGGTCCAGGGCTGCTCCAGAAGGTAATGATGCAGGAACGGAAACAAAATTTGTCGAGGCCAGTAAGGGGCAATGAGGATCATCCTGCATCCCAATGTGGTAGCTTTCTGTATTAATTTGGGAATCAGGGAGAACAGAGGGAATGCATAAAGAAGTCCCTGAGGCCAATCGTGAACTAGAGCGTCTCTGAGGGACTGTCTGGGAAGAGGGAGGAGAGAGAAGAAATTGTTGCACTTGCTGTTGAAGGGGGTGGCAAAAACGTCACAGCAAGGCTGACCCCATTTGCGGAAGATTTGGTCCACCACTGTCTGATTGAGAGACCACTCGTGAGGCAAGAGAATTGCTCTGCTCAGCCTGTCCGCTATAACGTTGGACTTCCCAGGGATGTGCGCTGCTATCAGAAACCGTTGGGAAGAGATCGCCCACTGCCAGAATCTGAGTGCTTCTCGACATAGGGGGTAGGACATGGTTCCTCCCTGCTTGTTGATGTACCACATTACCGACATATAGTCTGTTTGAATTGCAATGGTCCCGGTAGGAAGAGAGTTGTGAAGAGCTTGCAATGCCAAAAGCACGGCCCTCATCTCCAAGACATTGATATGCAGATGGTACTCGTGTGTCTGCCAGGTGCATTGGACTCTTCTGCCCTGATAATGCCCCCCCCCCTCCGATCAGGGAGGCATCCGTGGTCACCATAGCCACTGGAGGAGGAAGAGCAAATGGTCTGCCCTGGGGTACTGATGGCGAAACCATCCACCAAGCAGGTTGGTTTTTGCATGTCTGTGTGATCATTATTTTGTGAGACATTGGAAGTTGCTGGAAAGACCATTGGGTGAACAGCATCCACTGAAGAATCTTCATATGAAAACGAGCGAGGGGGACTAGTATGATAGCTGCTGCCATGAGAGCCAAGGTCTTTAGGACGAATCTGGCCTGAATTTTTTTGCATCCTAATAAGACCTGGACATGTCGGCAAATGTCTAGCACTCTGTCTAATGGAAGTCTCGCTGACATGTCTTTTGTATTTAAGTTTGTGCCTATAAAGGTAATAGATTGACAAGGAGACAGTGCAGACTTTTCGAAATTTATTGTGATTCCTAGTTTGGAGCAAGTTTGGATGGTGTAGTCTCTGGCTCACAGCAGGTGATGCCTGGTGCTTGCAGTAAGGAGCCAGTCATCTAAATATGGAAACACCTGGAATCCTTGCCATCTCAGGTGAGTGGTAACTACTGCAAAACATTTGGTGAACACCCTGAGGGCTGTGGTGAGACCAAAGGACAGAACTCTGAACTGATAATGACTGGCTCCCAGCTGGAAGCAGAGGAATCAGAGTGTCTGTCCATTTTGATATGGTAGTACACATCCTGAAGATCTATGGAGCATATCCAATTGTCCTGACCCAGAAAGGGTAAAATGGACTGTAGCATGACCATCAGGTCTGTTCAAAGAACGAAGTTCCGGTTTAGTCTGCTGAGATCCAGAATGGGCCTCCAGTCCCCTGTCTTTTTTGGTACCAAAAAGAACCTCGAGTAAATTCCGGATCCTTGCTGGTCTGCCGGGACTGGCTGGATGGCTCTTTTTCTTAGCAGTTTTGAAATTTCTTGAACTGCTTGATCCCCTAGATTGGGTGGAACATCTGGAAGGGATTTGTTGGGAACGTAGGGAGTGTGAAAGAAGGGGATTTTGTAACCTTCGGATATAATAGACAGTACCCATTTGTCTTGTGTTATACTTTGCCAGGTTTTTGGGTACAGCAATAATCTTCCCCCGACTGCCTCCGAAGGTGGACAGCCAGGCAGCACCTCAGGGATGCTGGAAGGACTTATCAGAGAAAGATTCTCTTTGGCCCTGATTTTGCGGACCCCCTCTGCCCTGAGGGCGGCGTTTATTGTTGTTCCCTCCTCTGCCCCTGGTGGAGAACTCTCCACGTGTGTCAGGCACGGCTCCCTGGGGTTTCCGGAACCACATCTTCCCACTCTTCTGACCCTTGGGATACGTTCTTGAAGGAGTGGAAAAACAGACTCCCACAGCATTGAGAGTCTTGCCTTCCTGCTCACACCTGGTAAGGGTATCCTTCACCTGTGGTCCAAAAAGAGCAGAACCATCAAAGGGGGGTGTTGGTGAAAGATGCCCTGAAGGGTTCCACAAAGTTACATAACCGCATCCAGGCATGCCTCCTCAAGGCCATGCCTGTGCCTGCGGCCCTACTCGCACCATCGGCTGCATAAGAGATGAGCTGCATGGAGGAGTTTACTACCGAATTAAGAGTCGCCAGCTGGGAGGCAACCTTAGCCTGGGCCCCCGCAGCTCATGGATCTTGAAGGGTATCTCCTAGCTTTTTAAGGAGATCCCTTTAAAGGCGGGTAAAGTGGCACAAGTAGTTCAGCGACTTCATGGAAAAGGTCGCTGATGCAAACATCCACTTCCCATATCTGTCCATCATCCTAGATTCCTTATTAGGGGGATGGACAGATGAAGAAGTTTCAGCCAACTCCTTTTTTGTGGCCGCTGCTACCACCATGGCATCAATGGGAACACCCTTAGTCAGAAATTGCTTGTCTTGTGGTGCAGTAATAAATTTTGTGGGTCTTTGGGGGGTTGGTTCCACTGTGTCTGGGGCTGACCACGCCTTCCGAGCCACCACAGACATCAGTGGATCGAAAGGCGGAGACACCCAGGAGGTGGAGGGGTCGGGAACTAAATGCATCCAGGAATATGGACTCATCCTCGGAAGGGTTAAGGGTAGTCCAATTTCCCCTCTGCCTAAGTATCTCAAGGATGTCTGAGAAAGAGACGTCCTCAGAGGGGGATCTCGGGGACCCTTCTGAATCCTCCAAGTCTGTATCTGAAGTGACAGACTCAGTGGAGTCAACATGCTTCCTCTTGCATTTCCTCTTTCGAGGGGGCTCCTCTGAATGATCAGGGGAGGCCTCGGAAGAGGAAGATACACCCAATGGGGTACCCTGGAGTGCTTGTTCCCCTCGCTTGGGGTCTGGAGGAGGGGCAGAGGCAGATGCAGGCACCATGGGGGGAGGAGCCGATGAGACTGACCGTGGAGCTGACTCAGAGGCCAGCACACTCCTCATGACCTTGAAGACACCTCTTCCCAATACCGGAGAAGGCTGCAGCTCCGAAGAGACTGGGATCCTTCCCGGCACTGAGAGAGACGGCTCCGTGGCCGATGTAGGAGCCAAGCTCACCTGCGCCGAAGCTCCGAGAGGGAGAACAGGGTCAGACAAGGGTCCGATGCCACTCGCCCCCTCAGAGCCGACGAGGGAGTCCCGGTGCCCAGATCCCTCCAAGGACGGTACCATGGATGAGATCGGAGCCGACAACAGAACTGAAAGGTTAGGTATCGGCGCCGACGGTTCCACAATCCAAGTCCCAGCAAGCTCCGGCTCCGAACTCAAGGGATGAGTCGAAGGAGGAACTACTGCAGAGAGAGGCGGAGCCGAACCCTGATGTTGGGGGCTGGATAACATTTTAGCCAGCGCCTGCAATTTTAGGAGCCTGCTCTCCGAATCATGGTCAGATAGTCTAGAAGACCGAGAAGAGTGAGATTGGTGACTTCGCTCCGACTGTAACAGAGGCGACCCCAGAGCTGAGTGTATTGACTCTCGAGATGGAGACCTAGAGCGTTTTCGACTCCCTGATGGTTCCAACACCAGAGATAGGGCCGACTGGGAGATAGGTACTTCGGTTCCAGTCAGAACCGAAGTTGACTGGGAGATAGGTACTTCGGTTCCATTCGGAACCGAAGTTGAAACAGACGCCACACCCGACGACGGCTCCGAACTGGGAGCCGGTGGCTTCATTGGCTTAGAGGGTTTCACTGACTGAACCTTAGCCGGTGACCCTTCAGGTTTGAGCAAACCCCTAAGGATTAGCTTATTCCTACGCTCCTGCAGGACTCTTGGACTAAAGGCATGACACACCGAACAAGAGTCCTGCAGGTGTAGGGCGCCCAAACAGTAGACACAAGAAGTGTGACCATCTGTCAGTGACATCTTCTGACAGCATGAGTCACACTTCTTGAATCCAGATACTTTCGTATCTTTAGACATACCTGTAAAAGGAAAAATCAGTTTACAGAGAAAAAGTAACAAAAGGGAAATAGGTAACTATTAAAAACACACACACCAGGGGCAGCTCGTGGTATCGGACTGCCGGACTGCAGCCCTCCCACATAGAAAAAAAAAAAGAAAAAGCTTTAAAACTAAAAAACAAACAGAAAAAAAAAAAAAAAAAAAAGCTCGAGTCCAGACTGCCTTTATCAGCAGTCTGGATAGAGATAGACAGGTACCCAGCAATCATTGCTGCAAATGCACCCAGGAATCAGTGTGGGGACGACCGCACAGAAGAGGAGGTCCGGACTGCTTCGGCTGCAGGCAGATCCAATCAGGACTGAGAGAGGTGAGCTGCTCTCGTGGGACTTTCATTGTGCGGGCTCATTCAGGAGGTAGGTGTAGCAGGTTTTGATCGCTGGTTGGATTGCTCCGTGTCACGGGTGGTTTTTGCTGCTTCAGGTCGCTGGATTGCTTGTGTGGTTTTGCTGCTTGGATTACTTCAGGTCGCTGGCTGGATTTAGGTGTTTGGTCACTGGGTGAGACATACATCAGGTAGAGGTGTGTGTGTGTGTATGTGTGTGTGTGTGTGTGTGTGTGTGTGTGTGTGTGTGTGTGTGTGTGCGAGTGAGAAATGCCCCAGATACTATATACTGGTGGCTAGAGAGAGCAAATGGTGGTGGATAGAGATACTCAGGCTTGAACCCTGTACCTTGGATGCAGGTTTCAAGGACCTGAATTCCCTATCCACCACCATTTCTAAAAAAAAATTGCAGATTTTTGCCTCATATTTGTTCTGTTCCTCATAAAATCTTTGGTTTCTGTATCTACATTTTTCCTTGCAAAGTCTGTAGTGTAGTGGTGCACTGGTAGCATTGTTGCCTAACAGCTACAGGTTCTCTGGTTTGATTCTTGGCTGGGGTGCCTTCTGTGAGGTGTCTGCATGGTTTCTCATCTTGCAAAGATGTGATTGGCATTTCTCTCTGCTGTGCTGAAAATTGTCTTTTGTTCCAAGTCAGACTAGTTTCCTGGTTAAATGTTTAAAAAATAACAGCCATTTGAATTTCAGACTTCACATTCTTCAGAAAGTACATGGTAACACAAAATTGTTTATAGCATGGATATTTCAAATTTGTCCCTATTTTTGGGACTGTATTCCCCCATTATTGGCTTTGTCCAGGTATTTGTGCTTGAGAGTTATCTATGGTGAGAACTGTATTCATTGAATGTTTGGGGGCTGTATCCCCCCATTACTGGCTTTGTCCACATGTTTTTTGCTAAGAGGTTGAGAGCTATAGTGAGAACTGAATTCACTGAATATGTTTGGGGGCTGTATTCCCCCCATTATTGGCTTTGTTCAGGTGTTTTGTGCCAAGAGGTTGACAGCTATGCTGAGAACTGAATTCACTAAATGTTAGCCATTTAAGTTTGTCTTCCTCTCTTTTACAAAACAGCTGATTTGGCATAGTGGTATGTTTCTCTGACTGTTTTGCACAGGGTCCCCTGGGTTAAAGACGTGGCAGTGAAATGTATGGTGGTAACACATCATTTTATTCTAGCAACTTTCCAACATTATTCAAGCAATGTTTAAAATGTGTCCCTGGTTGTCTCCCCCCCCGCCCCCAATAAATTTCGGCTTTTTCCAGATTTCTTGTGCTGCAAAGTTCAGAGATACAACAGTGTGTCGAGTAGATTTTACAAGGAGCTGAGAGCTGCAGGGGAACAAAACTTTAGTGCTGCTTATTCTGAGTCTGCTTGCATTAATAGCACAACAGGTAGTGTACTTGCTTTTGATGCAGAAGGCTGTGGGGTCTACTCCCGCAGTAGATAGATGCATTGCTGATACTGTACTGTGTTGTGAAGTGGGTGGATGCTGCAGTCCTTTTTGGCAAAGATACCTAGAGTAGTAACTATGAACCTGTTATCACTTTGCCATACAGTCCCTATTGTGATGTTACTAGCTTATTTTTTTTTAATGCATGCAACATAGGCAATTTATTCCTCAAGGGCAACAGGCACTATATTTGTAGATGAATAAACAGTGACATATAAAGTTGTTTGCTAGCAGCAACCTCTTCATTGTTACAGATTTCTTTAATGTGGAATTATTTAGATGACTTTTACTACTTCAGAAATTGTGCATATTTACTGATACTGGTGGACTGTAGAAGGTTGAGTAGAGTTTTATGATTGAAATGTTCTGAATTGGGTAGTTTTGTCATTGGTGCATGTATTTTGTTTAATTGTTTACTGGAAAAATGTTCAAAACAATAAATTTAAAATGCTGTCTAACAACTCTACTGTATTGTACAAGGAATATAATTTAGTAGAATCATGAAGGTGTATCAAAGAGCACATGTATGTTTCATGTGCAAGGGGCCTATGATTTGAAAACAGCCCAAAGTTAATCTTTATCTGCCACTGGCAAAATGTATTTTCTTTGAATGTGGGTTTCAATGCTGTTTCATTGAATGTGCATTTCAAGGGCAGAGAAGTATTTAATGCTAAGCCTGTTTTCATTGTGAGACTGCGTTGCTTTGTTTAGCAGATGTCTTAGTGTTTGTGCTGTAAAATGCAAAATAAAACTTTCAAATGAAATCCAGATCATCATAGAAGTAAAGCAGTATGCACATTAGTGTTTATGGTGAATGGAGTGAAATAGCCAAGTAATGGATCATTGGAATGGCTGCAGGGGGGAGGGCTCCATTTGACCATGATTTTGTGAGGGGGAAGGGTGGCAAACTCAAAGACCACCCCAGCTGAACTATACCTCCCACCTGTCCAGATTTTCACAGAATGAATAGATTTTTGCTTCTTATTTTTGGTTTGTTCCTCATAATATTTGTGGTTTTCTGGAAAATCATTTAGGAATTAAGTCACTAAATAATGACACTGAGTTTCAGACTTCATAACCTTCAGAAAAATGCATGCTGAAGTAAGACCTGTTCTATCAACCTGTTCTATCAACTGTCTCAGTTTAAACAAGAGCAATTTTTAGTACGGTTTATGTTCCCCCAATATATTTGGCCTAGTCCAGATTTATTGCATTAACAGGTTGAGAGGTACGTGCAAATAAATTGCTTTATAGAATTAGGCATAGCCAAACCTCTCAACTGTCCCCGAATTTGGCTCAAAATGTTGCTCTTCCCCTAATAATCCCTCCGCAAAAATAGCAATTTTGGAAGAAAACATGGAGGGTTTACAATTTAGAAATAACTGTAATAATCAGAGTTATAGATTACTTTTATTTCATAAATGCATGTAGATTCTTTTATTTTGTCAGCTGCTCAAGTTAGCAGTACTATTATTAAAAAAGTGTCCCTTCTTTAACAGGTTCCCAGCTGTATTGTGTGGCAATTTTATATTTTTGCATCACATTTTTGGTCCATTTTTCATAAAATTGTTTTTTTGGCAAATTAGTGGTAAATCATTAAAGACTGAAGTTAGAAAATAATGACAGACATTTGAGTTTCAGATTTCATATCCTTCTGAAAAATTCATACTAATGCAAGACCTACTATTCTATTATCTTTCTAAGTTTATAAGAGCAATATTTAAAAATTGTCCTTATTTTTGGGCCTTTATCCCACTTCTATGTATGGCTTTGCTCTGAGGGTGAGGTATGACAAATGTGTCAGGGCCATCAGTCAGCCAGAGACATTTCAAATTGTGACATACTTGTTGCACCCCACTCACCCATGTAGTGACTCTGGATGTGTCCAAGCAAGGCAAGGAGCAGTTGTGCAGTATAAATGTGCAGTGTATCCCCCCATGCAGTGTAAATGTGCAGGGTATCCCCCCATCCAAGGTAGACACAGGTACTACAGTGGCTTTTCATCTGTTCTTGATTTTGCAGAATGGTCTGGTTTCTGTCATATTTTTGTACTGTTGATTTATGCTTATTACTCAAAGTGCCTGTTGCTCTGTGTTTAAGTAGCAATGCTTTAATGACTGTCAGGTAAGCTTGCCTGAGATCGTAACATGCAAGTAAGCTTTATTAAGCATACTGTTAAAGAATTGCCAACATTGAAGCCTTTCTGTTGTTGCCATGCGAATACTTAACTAGATAATGTATAAGCGTTTGGTATTGAAATGCATATGACAGTATTTGTAATAAAGGACAGGATTACATTATTTTAAGAAGCTCATTACACTTGTTGGAGACTTCCAGTCATCTCTGAGGGCTTTACCCATAAACTAAACAGAATGCCATTCATGTGTGGTCCATAATCTGTACAGTAATCCTTTAAGCAATGTATCTTGAGCTTGTTTGCTTTTCAGTTTTTACTTTGATCATGTTTTCCCCATGAAACAAGTAGATAGTTGTCAGGCAGCAGGTCTTTTTTGGATAAGAAACATTTTTACAAGTGGGGGAATCACAGAGATTGCTACTTTCAGCATGTTACTTGGTACTTTAATAAAGCTGAATATAAATTATAGTGCAGTGCAAGGAGAAGTGGTTTGAGTTGAGTGCTGCATGTTTTTCTTGTACTTGATTTTGACTGGCATTCCAGTAATGTATTTAAAAAGTAATTTATTTTTTCATGCCTCACAACCTTTTTGTTTCCATCTAGATATTAAGTAAGCTGTCAAGCAGCCAATGCATTGAAATATTTTTATTCTTTTACACGTCATTTGTCTTGATTGGACTCTCATAATAAGGGTTTGGCACCCAGGGCAGCATATTTAATTAAAGTTTAGTTTTTGTGGTTTTGAGCATAGCTCCTCCCCTTTCTAGTTGTCCGCACCCCTTCCCATTGACCCCACCCATTTGGCTATCTCCTGCAGCCCCCCCCTTTGATTTAAAGTCACCAGCCGCCACTGACACACACTCAACACAAGTTACCACACCCTAACAGCACACACACTCTATTATCTAAGAAAAGGTTATTAGACTACTAATCTACCACAATTTCTAACAAAGAAACTATTACACAAAAATTGAATCAAGGATTAGCCTCTAACTAAAAACGGCTACCTTTAAGAAGAGAAATGGGGGAGGAGAAAACTCTCTAACAAGAAAATTAGTTTTCAAGGGAAGGAGACTAAATACAAATAGATAACTACAACTACTAAAAGTACACTAACTATTTTAAACACCAGCTATAATATTAAAAAAAAATTTATACAATGACAATAAAATTGAAAAATATGACCTGAGCCATTAAAAGCAACCTCGCAGCAGATGCGGCAAACAAGATCTGGATATCTAGCGCCAGGCATCATGGGATATAGGGGGGCCTCAAGCCAGTAAGTAGCTCTCGAGCTTTTGAAGATGACTGAGTCGGAGGCGAGGATCGGCTCCAA